>NC_083631.1:13392516-13577599 GCF_963584025.1 Labrus mixtus
CATCTGTTCCCCTCGAGTGTCATCCAGTGATGCAGCTGGAAAATATGTGAGAGCGACAATCATTAAATGGGAAGATCTCAAATGGCTAACATTACCCATCAGCCACCATTTTTGTAGAAATGAAATGGTCTTATTTGCACACTTAGTTGGGCTTCTCTGCTCAGGGGACAACCTAAATGATATCCTAGCAGTGGAACTAATAATTTAAAAATGCACCTAAATCTTTAGCTGAATAAAAACCACTCATGTAATTTATCAATTAAAAAAAAAAAACACTCTATGCTTGCACATATGCCTGTCATTAGCAGGCCTGTAATTCATTTAGTTGGCTAGCAAGCCCTTGACCTGATCACATTGTGAGCTTTGGGTGAGTGGCAGGCAAATGTCTTCATCATCCAGTGGTCAGAGTCATCAGAGTAGACACTGTTCCACTTTGACCTACTCGAAGCAACAGAGACACCTTAATCATTTTAATGGTTTCATGGTACAGAGCGTCAGACATAGGAGAAAGGACGAATGTAATTGTATCTGTCATGCTTCTGTGATATCAGTCTGTGTGGTGGGATCAAACGGTCATGTCGTGATGGAATAGCCACAGAGGTTTTTAACACACCTACCAAACAATACTAAAGTCTGTGAAGGAAAAAGTCACTTTGGCATTCACAAAGTCATCCCAGGTTTTTATGTCTCCACTGATAATTGAAGCTGAAAAGCAATTTCATGTGGAGGCTTTGAGATAATATCTCACTTGAATCATATTTGGGCCAAAGATGATGTTGGGGGGAGGGGGGAGATCTAAAACATCTAAGATTGAGTTTTATAGGAGCTGAGAATGTCAGAAGCTCGATACAGACCATAAGAAGACAAACCAGGTCTGTACTTTGATTAGAATAAAAATTGATTGTTTGACATTTTTGGATTTACCCTAATTTGCTTCCTTTGATTGATGAGGAAATTGAAAAGACTCATATCTCAGAGCTACCATCAGAGGTTTGTTAGCTAAACTTGGCACAAAAGATGGAAATGGGGCCCAAGAAGTCCCGTTGGTATTGCCATTTGTCCCAAGCAGCATCTGTGCTTAAAAAAATCAGTTAATTTTTCATCTTAAAGCATCTTTTTGAATGGTACAACAAGTGTAAGTTATGCATATCCGCTCATCCCTCAGAGTTATAGGTTCCACTAGTCTGTTTGGTGTCACATCAGCTCCTTAACTTGACATCCTAACCACTTTTTCAGTCTTATGAATAAATATCTCAGACAGCTACCACCACAAAGGGACTAACACTGTTGCAAACTAGCTATTTAGCCGGACTAACAAATTAGCCATTGGAATGGGCAGTTTAACTTGGCATATTCAAACCTTTCTCCTCTCAAGCGTCACCCTCTTGTCCAGATATTGTCCGGCTCAAAAAGAACAACATGGCGGCAGTTATACAGCCCAACTCAAAGCTTTCACATGGCAGCCCCCGAAAACCAACTTCAGACCAACTTCATCCAGTTCTTAAACAAAGTCTACGATAGTCAACCGCGTTGGCTATCATTCAGGAAACTTTTATCGACAAAGATGTAAAGATGAAAAAACAGAAGTCCGTTGCACGCTGAAAATAACTTCACTATATTTCATTGTGCGCGGACAACGCAGTTCACCTGTAGCTTCTTCAGGTTCGCCGAGCACTGAAGAAGCTACAGGTGAAACGCGTTGTTCGCTCACAATAAAAATATAGTGATAAAGTTATTTTCAGTGTGCCACGGACTTCTGTTTTTTCATGATTTGATCCTGGGACGTGGGAGCGTGTTTAGGCTGTGCACGAGGTACCCTGTTGACCAAAGATGTGAAGATGTTGAACAATAGTCACAATAATATTTCATTTTGTTGTAAGTTAAATGTTTTAGACATTATGTGTCAAAACCTTACTGTTTCCCCATCTAACTAGCATTTGTGCTAAGTTTAGCCAGCCACCATTACAGCTTTAAAGTAAACAAACACACAAGAGAGTTGTATCAATCTCCTCATCCAACTCTTGCCAAAAAAAGACATTTGAAATCTCACCAACTTTCGTTTCAAATGTCAGGATCCAAGTAGAAATGTGAAGTAACATACACGAAGAACAAAACAATGCTTTATTGTGATTTTCTGCAGGAGCCAGTGGGCTTTTCACATGAATGCCTCCATATGCTGCATGCAGTATGAGATCTGCAGGCCGGAAACAAGACAGGAGCTGCTCTCAGCAGTCCCTTATACATGCTGCTTCTATCTCTGGGGCACTTTGGTTTGCATGTGTGAGACCAGACTCATTCTGCATTAAAGCCCTTCCTCTGTTTCACACTAATTCCCTCATGTATTCATGCTACTCCCTGTGCCCAAACAGCAGCTGCCACATGAGTGGTTGTGTCTTAATTATTGTGAAATAACTAAAGACAAAAAGGGTGTGGGTAAAATATGTAACCATTTCAACGTGATGTAACAAGCAAATAGCTTTTGTCAACAGCAGATTTTTCATTGGATCATTGTTGCAATACCAGCTGCTGCCATTATACGTGCTGATTGGCTTGTTAGACACCTTTGAAAAAACATCTTTGGGAAGTATTTATTACTCTTCCTGGCAATCTTAATAAAACCGCAGAGATACAGCACTCTTTAAAATGTACGATAATTATTAAAAACACTTCTCTGCAATTCCACAGTAGCTCCTTTTTATTTCCTCCCGAAGAGACTTCCTGATCTTTTTTTTTCTTCTTTGAACTCTAATTCAAGGGTCCCCCTAGCGATGAAGTCACATGATTGTAAGCATTTTTCTCTCAGCTCTGTCAAAGGGAATACGTGATTTTCCCAATTTGACAACCAATTTCTAGTATATATTAAGTTAATGTTGACCTTGATGACAGCATGTTTGTGATGTGCAAGAAGTTTAAAATTGAATGTGTTGTGTCAGGCCAGAGTGTGTTTTATTTAGAATTGTTGGAGAAACATAGGAGGTCCAGCTGTGTTTTAACACTGTTCAGTTTTAGCTGCTTTTCTTATGTACAGATTGAATTTCAGTAACTGTGGCTGTCTGAGAGTACTTCATAATCAATAGTTAAACATGTGAGTTTATAGGGATTAATATTTCAACATACTGTCCACATGATGTTGACATAGTGAGGATACTATACAAACAAACCATCTCCTGTGTCAACAGATGACTACAGTACAGAAGGTTAAGTCTTGTCACCCATATTGGAAATATTACAGGCCAGCCAATATGTATAGATTCATCAGGGTTCATTACCATGACCAAACACAGAGAGCAAGTCAGTTTAAATTCACAAGTATTTGACTCATATTTGGAAACATAATTGGACAGATTGGATTTAATTTTGCCAGCTCAGTATTTGTATTTATCATTGTTGTGACTAAGGCCATAGTGGCCAAATGGTTGGCAGTTTGTACAGTACAAGGCTTATGTATGACATCACTACTTCCACAACTGATAGGGAGAAAATAGCCTAGACTTTTGGTGCGGCAATATTTAACACCAACTATTATAATTTAATCACACAATAGATCACTGATTTATAACACAGGCTTCCTTAATCCCGTACTGTAGTTTAATTAAGGAGCTTTGCAGGCCTTATGTTTTCTGATTTTATCAAATGAATACCAAGAGATTTTTAAAGGGCTACACACAGAATACTGAAAACTAATTTCTCCAAAAACCCTCTGGCATAAAGAGTTGGCAACCCAGGAGGAAGCCAGAGAAAATGGTTGTTTTCAATAATTTGGATGACTTGGCCGGTATGGGATTATTACACAGCAAAATGTTGCATGCAGATGAGGTTGGCTTGCTACAGTGTTTCTAAATACATGTTTACTTTTTACACTTTCAATACAAAGCAGCTGTCCGTCATAAGTACGTTTGGTGTTGACCATTTATCAAATGATACCTGTGTGAATATGTCTATAGATATATTTTTTAAAGTAGTTTATCTAATGAACTCAATAATTGAAATGAATATATTATGAGTTCATACTGTTAATAAACTCTAGTATTAATGAGCAGTAATTAGCATGTCAAACTAATATGCTGATGAAGGATTTTAAGATGCATCCAAACCTTGGGGAAACTTTCTTCTTAGACAGAATGCTCACACAACTGTCAACTTAACAGCAATATGTGTGTATGTTTATATGTTCATGTGTGTTTGTGTGTGTCATGCTTTTATGCTTTATAGCTCCAATAACACTACCTGCAATAATAGCTGAACATGTGCTTGCTGGTTGTGAGTGCACTTCACTTGCTCTCTTCTCACCTTCACAGATGCAGCGGCGATCAAAAGAGTGAGGCACTTTTAGCCTGAGTTTTTCAAAACAATCCCTTTCTCTGCACCATCTGTCAGAAATCATAGACCGGCTTACGGCCTTTGACCCTTCTCTTTTTATTCAAGGAACTCTGCTGAGCACTAATGAAAAGTTTTACAGGAACTGAAGCAAGTTATTTCTCTAAACACTTTCCTTCTTTGATCATATATTTCACAATCTGCTCGACTCTTTTCACCGTTATATGTGAGCTAGGGAATCATTTAGACAACACAGTGTAGGCGGATGTCCTTTTGTCGGTTTGCACAGCATCTGTGTGGGCTGCCTGCTGGGCTCAGCTCTCTTATGGATAGGGCACTGGAAGGCCCGGGCTCCCTTGCTGCAGACAGACAGATGCAGACTAGTGGGCGCCTCATTGCTAACTGCCTGCAGACAGAAACACAAGCAGAGGCTATTGTGTACCAAGATTCAGCTTGAAATGAGAGTGATGTGAAAATACAGCACATGTGTGCCTGAGTCCACTTCCCTGGCCTCTGACCCGCCATCAGTCTGTTTACATCTTTAGTCATGACTCAGACATTTTGAATGAAAAAAACAACGTGTAGGATGAGAAATGTTTCAGTTGCATTACATTTCTAGTTCTGATGTTTAACAGTTGAGCTACACAGGTACTTGTAGGTTGATTATTGATTATTTTTAATTTTGGATAGAGCTGTTTTAGCTGTTTGCTCCATCTGTGGTCTTTATGCTAATCTTAACAAAATGCTCTATAGCCAATGAGCTAACATACAGATGAATCCAAAGTGGTATTCATAAACTTCAGCAAGGAAGTGAAATAAGCCAATCACAAAATGTGTAAAAATTCCTTTAATACACTTAAGCACCAGTCTCCAAGACCAAAACAGAAGTGTTCCCTTAGAGCACCAAAACGTAATGAAACATGTTTGAGCCTTGGAGTGACACATAAACAAGCTGAAGGAAGCGCAGTCCTGTAACTGTTAACACAGAGCTCAGGATAACAAACCAAGAGGGAGTTTGACTTCACTGTTGTTTATTAGAGAGGCATTACTCAATTGTATATTTAGTTAGGATTTGATATATCTGCTATGCTAATGTTGCATAGTATAGGTACTACCATTGTGTTCTATATAGTTGACATTTCAATATGGAACTGAAATGTTATGCTTTTGTATAAATGGAAACATGGTGTAGTGAACAGAATGGAGATATGTTCAATAAGTGGAATGGATGGATGGATAGATGGATAGATGATAGATGGATGTATGGATGATAGAACTTAACAGTGTACTAGTTGTAGCATTAATTAATATACTCTTTTTATGGCATAAACACAGGATGGTATTTATTGTTTACATATTTGTACTGCAAATAATATGAATGTGAAATGAATGTATTTCTAAACTCAGAAAGTTAATGTGAACGTGACAGCAGTTTTCTTTTCTCTGTACATGGGCAGTATTTTCCTGGCAAGAATGGGTCTGACCTCGAGTATCATCTATTATTACCTGGGTTGTCTTTATATTTTCTACCATAATTACTACAAAAGACTACACTGAAGCTGAATGGGCAGCTCATTCTTCATATCTGAAAGGAGGCTTTTCCCTCTGCTACATCTCTAATGATATTATGTATGTATGTGGTGTCTAGTTGAGATGTAACTCAAGACATTTCACTTGATGAAAGACAGCATCAGTTCCACATGATGAATAATTAACTGTTTTTTCTATTTTTTTACCCCTTTGGGCAGGAAGCGTCTGCCAGTATAAGTGCAGACAGGTGAGATGATTGCTGACTGAAAAAGCAATGGCACTGAGTTGGAGGATGTCACGCTTTCACAGGATGCAGCCAAGCCTGTTAATAAAAGGGTCTGGAAGGGGACTGCTCTGCATTCAGAGTACTCTTGAATTTGAATAATTCAAAGACGGAGCTATTGTAAAGTTTATGCTACATCTTCCGCTTCATTTCTAAGTTCTCCATTGTTGACTTCTTAATGTAGCAGATATTGTCATCATATTGATGGACAAGGACATGCAAAGCAAGCACTTTTCTTTGACTGCAATGTCAAATTGCTGTGATATTCAAATTAAATCAGTCTGTCACACAACCTCAAATCTGTGTCAAGTCATTGTACATGTTGACGATGAATAAATTGAGCAGACAAGGGTGAACAAGCCTCTGATTCATGCATGTAGTGCAGTTTTTCCTCAGCTATGTGTAAAATATAGGCATGGTCGTTTTTTTCCCTGTAGACTCTGAGCGAATGGATAGAGAAGTGAGCAAAAATGACCAAAGCATACACACATGCACTTAGCCTATTTCAATTATGCATGTCTCATCCCTGACAAAATAACCCCACAGTGTAAGTGTATCAGCAGGAGCTGTATTTACAGACACGGAGCTTCATGTCTTTGGCTGGGAGAAGAGATTCCAGCCCTCAACCTAAACCAGAGTGGCTCAGCTGGGAGAGCTAAAAGTACCAACATCAGGTATTTTCAGCTATTCTTCCATCTAAACCATAAATAAACCTTGTTCAATCCAGAGTCACAGGGTGCAGGCTGCATGTCACAGCTGTTTGGAATAGCTGTGTCTCTTTTGTAAGGCTTTTAGTGTAGGTGGTGTGTTTATCTCACCGGTCACGCTGAGGCAGCCACCATGGGGCCTCGGCCCTCCTCGCTGAGTGTTGGCTGAGTTTGCCCACGCTCGGCTCTCCAATGTGAGATAGCTGTCTCCCCCCCCCCCCCCCCCCCTCGTACCCGGGCTGTCAAATATCTTCACAGGGAACATGCAGGAGGGGAAGGAGTGCAGAGAGTGGACATAATTTTCACTTAATTACAGTATGACCCTCCTATTTGGGGAAGCTATGAGGTAAGTCTGACACCTCGACTTCTGGATGATAAGTGCAGATGCAGGCAGAGCAGAAAGAAATCTACCACACAGAGGCTACTACTTGGGCTTCATATACAGTTCAAATCACTGCAGAGTCACTTAGAAAAAAATGAAATCACATATTGGTCTCATATCATGTTTTACAGTTGAATATAAGCATGATTGTTGCTCACTATTTGGTGAGGACTGGGTCTTTCTTTTCCTTTGATAATCCCTTTTATGCCATTTTACTCTACCGCCCTCTGGCCCAAACAGCTCCTTTTTCATTATCATCTATTTCACAGCACTGTAGACTTTTGGTTCTTGGTGAATTTTAACATTCATATTGATGATGCCTCTGACAGGTTTGCTTCTGATTTGTTTTTTATATAACTGAATTATTTTATCTCACTCAGCATGTTATGGGTCCTACACACATCGCAGGGCGCACGCTAAACCTTGATTTGATTTTTGGCTTAAATGTTGAATTACGCTTCTTTAGTCATTTCTCTGCAGAAAGGTGTTCTGCTTCCTTTTATGACTGCCCTGTTTTTAAAAATGGGGATGTGGATTTGCAAGTTCAGTCCTTCTATGAGCACTGGCTTTCAGTTTTGGTTGAAGTTGTTCTCATAAAATCCAGACTGGCACCTCTGAAAAAGTCCCCCTCTTTACAGCGAACATAGAGCGACTGGAAATCCACCCGTCTACAAGTTTAACATCATCATCTCAAAGAGCTTCAAGCTGAGTTTAATACTATAGTTAAGAGGCCGGAGCTACTTATTTTTTAAATCTTGTTACACACAATCGATGTAATCCCAGAATCCTATTTGAAACTGTAAGTAACATTGTCTCTCCCGCATCACCTGCCCTCACAATTTCTTCAGATGATGAGTGCAACACATTTCTTTCCTTCTTAGTTGACAAGATTATTGACATTCAAGCAACAGTTGCTCCGTTCTGTTGCTGCCCTGTACCCTTCTCTACTCAGCCAACAATCCTGGAAAGGTTTACTTTCATTTCTGTAGAATAACTCACAAACCTGTTTAGCCATTCAGAACGTTGTTTGACATTTTACTCACCCGTCTGTTAATTTTTTTTTTTTGATTCCATAGGGCCATGCATTTGTTCTATAATCAATAACTCACCAACATCTGGTTATGACCCAGTACCACTTCTCAAAAAAGAAAATGTTGACCCATCTCTACCCCAAAACTACAGGCCTATTTCAAAATCACACTTCATTTCCAGAGCTTCAGAAAAGTGGTTGCCAACAACTCACAGCTGCCTCAGACACACACAACATCCTTCATTAAGTTTCATGCTGGTTTTTGGCACGCTCGGAGGAGGTGTGCTTCTTAATCTGTTGTGTATATTGTTGATGTTTTATTTTGCCTGTGTTTCGTTTATCTTCTTTGTAAAGCACTTTGTCACTTAAGGTTCTTGACATGCTATTTGGCTATATTATTATAATAATTGTTATTATAATCACATAGCTCTGAAGCCATGTGAAACAAACAAAAAGAAACAACCTGTGAGTCCCTTCTAGATGTTTTTCAAAAGTCAGAAACATAGCCGGAAATATGAGATCAAATATGAACTCAAACAGTTTATCTGAGCTGACTTAATATTAAAATTAATGCAAATGGACTTCCCACAAAGGCTGATGGCTTGGGATGTGTGTCATAACCTAGTCCCACTCAGTGCTGTACCTAGTGTTTATGCAAATCTCTCTTCGCAGTTAGTTTGCTCATTGCTATTCGTTTGGTTTGATCAGGTTAAAATGTTACCTGCGTTCATATCTGCTTCCTCAAATCATTCTGAGTTTTCTTTTCAATCACTTCTTGATGTGGTCTTCAGTTCTAATGGGAACTATTTAAGAGCACATTTTCACTGATTGTTCTAATTATAACAATGGCAGAATCTAACTGCTCATTTTTTTTATCAAGTGCTGAACTGGAGTACAAATGTAAAGGATTTCATTGAAGTGTTTCTATTAAATCATGATATTTCTATTGAGCATTATTATGTATTTATTGCAATTTTGACTCCATTAAATGTATTTGACGACAAGCAACAAGGGATAACAATTCAATTTTCAATTTTATTTTTTTCTAAAACATATAAGTCCTCTGAAGTAGGGTGCACTGGAAATTAAATTAAAGTTCTCAACAGTATAAATAACCCTTTAAAAAATTGTTATCTAATAAAAAAAGATGTTTCAATTTGAGTTTTGGTTGTTACTAATCTTTTCCCATGCAGAGGCAGTAGTGTATTTTGATACTTTATGTGCATGTTCTGTACATATTTTAACTTAAGTAACTTTTTGAAATCAGAACTTTAACTTGTTGAATTTTAACAGAGGGGTAATACAAAATTAAAAGCTCTGATTACTTCCTCTACCCCTGCAAAACTTGTATCCCTATGTATTACTGTTTAGTGAATAATAGTTACTTAATAATAATAATAATAATAATAATAAAGTGGAATACCTAGTAACCAGTTTTGTGACCTGATCAGTGATAGTTTAACATGATCAGCCTATAGTTCTGTATGTTGACATTTATGTTTCCCTTTCTTTCATCATGTTCATGAGTTTTCACAGAAACCACTGAGAAAAAAAAAAAAGTACATTAATTCCATGACATGTTCCTACCATACTGCTTTCCTTTTCAAGGTGCAACACTCAATCTGTTTGCTGTGTTTGTGTGTAGCTATGAGGACAATGAAAATGTATGTTCTGTAACTACCGCTGTTAAGCATCAACATGCACATTGCAGAGCATCTTCCAATACACCCCACCGAACATTATCATTGGTGAAACAGCTGTAGATGTTGCTCCCTCTGCCATGCCTGTGAGATGGATCTCCTGCACTCCACTGACAGCACACATTCTATTATATCAACCAGCAGTCTCCGTCTCCTCCTCTGAATTATTGCCGCCCATGTTTCTTGCCTCAGCACCAAATTGGCTTAGCCACTAAATGAAGGATTTGAATAATACATTCCACCTATCTCCCTCTTTCTGCTCTCTACCCAGACTGCCTGGACTTCATTTGGCGACATTATAATCCTTTCAGTTGTAGTTCATGATTTACATGAAGCATTACTACTGCTAGCATTACAAAAATAACTCTAATCTGCGTATTACTGAAAGCAGTATAGCAGTCATTTTTAACTTTGATAAGCCTGAATTAGATGTAACTATAATAATATTTGAATTATACATTCAGAATTATAATACAACCAGAAAATACAGGAAATATATACACAAAATTAGAATGAAAATTCACCTTAAGATGGCTTCTTGTCAGTATTTGGTGTGACCTCCTTTGCACTTAAAACATCTTGAACATGTTTGGCTGTCTTCAAGTTTTCTCAAGTAATATTCTGGTACATTACAACAGGCTTCATCTGCCTGTATAACTTTCTATTTCCACATGATCCCATACTGCCTCTATTATATTGAGCTCTTGTCAAACTGTCAATGTTTTATCAGCTGGTTTTCTCTCCATACATATGCTTAGGATCGCTGTGATGCTGAATATAAAACCTATTTCCAATTAGGCACTTTCCAGGAAGAATGGCATACATTACTTTGCTATTAATTATTTATATTCTAAAGGTTGCCCAAGATTCCTGCACAGTTCTTTTTATCATCAGGTTTGGGCACTAGCAACAGAATACTAAGTTGAACTTGTTTATTTAAGATAGATTGAATGCATGTTCAATATTAACATCTATTGCACATACATTCAACTGTGGAACAAATCTCTTTCTAGGCTTTTAGAGCCATGTTCAGACTTTGCTTAGTCATTTTTAATAGAATAATTAAAAAGATGAATAATAGAGACCACTTTAACATTTGCCAGCAAAAGTAAAAAAAAAAAAATAGCTGAAAGCATGTTACGGTTTTTGTGAAGGTACAAATGCACTAATGTGCTGACCTGTTTCAAAGGACAATCACAGCAAACATAAATTGCAGCTTTAAAAACTAAACCTGAAAACATCAGTTTGACTCATAATGTAGCTGATCCATGCAAAGTGACAGAATAACAAGAGGGTTAAATACTTCAAAGTAAACAAGCCTGTTGCCCCATTGTGTCTAATGTAAAACCTGTTTGTTATTCCATGAACCCTTTAAAACAGAAAGTACATGTCTAGATTCAGTGACACATTCAATTTGTCAATCAAGTAGGATGTTGCATTAAACATCTGGATTTATTTAAACATACCCTCCAGTGTACATTTTACATTATTAATAGGCTGATCAGGAAAAAAAGGTCCTATGCATTGGGATTCAGAGCGTGTACCTGGACGACATTAAATGTATTTTACCCTAAGGGTGAATTCAGATAGGAAGGTTCATTATGAGAACCCATCAAGCCCAACCTCTCTGCTGCACTCTGATTGGTGCAGAGTCTTTATGTATGTGTGTGTGTGTGTGCGTGAATGGAAAATAAACAAACAAACATATCCTAAGAAATATAGATCATGTTTTTCTACAGTTCAACACGGGCAATATCAGTGTTCATGTAGTTTTGCTTGCTCAATCAAAGCTTGAGACCTCAGACTGTGACCTGTTCGTCTTTATTTTGCTAGCTGAGGCTCCTGATATCTTTAAACCTTCATTTTCTGAATTCGGGGTGGCGCACAGGCTACAGTGTCTGTATGAGGTCATGTATCATGCTCGGCCCGTGGTTTGTGAAGATATTAGGCAGCATTTAACAGTGTGTGTGTGTGTGTCATTCTCAGTGCTGCAGCTGCACCGCTGTGACTTCCTGTGCTGGGCTGTCCAGATCCACATTTCACAGCTCCAACGTGACTGCTGCAATGAGACAAGACATTGCAGCATCGGTGCCAAGTCCTCACACGGGCACTTGCTCCCTCTCTGAGAGGAGCATCTGCAGCCTGGCTGTCGCTTCCCGACTTGCTCGGGTCATCCCCTAGACTACGTCATTACAGAGGACATCAGGCTGCACTCTCCATAAATTAAATCTGGGAATGCGTTTACACGGGGACAGACAACGTGGGTTTAACCCTTGAGGCACAGACCTGATTCTATTTCAGCTATTAGCAGAGATATGTTCATTCTTCTGCTGTCTTTGTTTTCTTTTTCAGTCACCTTTGCACTGAAAATTAACTATAAGGTGTTAAATCCACCTTGCCATAACTTACATGTCGTGGTTAGTTTGTTTAAACCTAAAGGGGAGGTAATTGATCTCTTGGATATTAAAAATACAAACATACATGCATTTAAGAATGTTAGTATCCTCTCCTAGTCCTTGTAAACACTATCCTGTGTGGCACTGTGTGGATGGAATTCTGCATGAGTGGGAATTTGTATGCTGCTGCTTTTTGTATTCAATAATTTATCATTGATATGTATTGATTTACTTTCACTGAGACCACGGCTTGACCTCCTCGGTGAAGTATGGTCTACTTCAATAAATACCCTGCCTCCTCACTTTCTCTGCTCCCCCCCTCCATTTAACCCTGAAATTTACAGACCTCTGCCATCACTGTGTGGCAGTTTATACTTGTCCAAAGGGAGCCCTTAATGGTCTCCATTTACATTGCTGTGCCTGTGAACTGCTTCGACACAAACAAGATGCACTCACAGAAATTCAGAACATGCACACCATTAGCTCTACATGTGAATATGAGAAGAAAAGAAAATCTAGCATTCCTCGTATTATAGTGTTTTTTAGACTCCCAAAATCACCAAATAGCATTAGAGACACATTCAAGCCTCTTTGACTATTACGGAGCCCCCTGCTGGTAGGACCAATGGACTTTTTGTCCAAAAAAGTATCTCCTTTCATTCAATACCAAATTAAACATACCCCCAACTAAGCTGTGAAATTGAGCAATTCAAAAGCATTCCCAGGGCAGATCAGAAAGGGGGTAAGGGGATGGGGGGGGGTTTCATAGGCTGCTCGAGCCTTAAAGCTCTTGTGACGTCGCTGCTACTTTTCACTCTGTGACTGTTTTAATCAACTGGAAACTACTCAAGGTTTTTTCGGGTTTTTTTTTCTTTCAGAACACCGGCTATCATGCGTTTGTTTGCGCCTCAGCCGGAGGTGTTGCCATAACCCTCCCGGCATCCGTGATGATCCGCCACCATTTATAGCCTCGCAGTGACAAACAATCTTATTATGAGATTTAAACTTTGCCTCGGCTAGACTGGAGGATCAACATGCGCTCCTCTAGCATTTCTTCCCCGCAGTTCTCCAAGTGATACATTACCTGCCTACAGCTTCCTACTTTATACCCGCCTCCTCTGATAGTGGTTAAACGCCGGTTTAGCTCTCAGTGTAATAGAAAGCCCAAGCAGGGCTCTGGGTCTGTTCAGCATACATAAAGGCGAGCTCAGTGCTGAATTTAATCACTCAGCTCTTAATGGATCTTTGAGACTCTCCATCGTCGCAGGCTGCTGCCCGTGTGCGTCTTCAGAGCGAAAGCAGAAAACTGGATTCTTTTTCATTTGTTTTTTGATTTTTTTAAGTAGCTTAGCTGACAGTTATATGAAATGTGTCTGTGAAGACGTCTCGTGTTCGTGGTGACATACAGTAAAGCTGCCAGCTTTGTGTCGGGAAGAGGCTCGCGCTCCGAGATCATCCAGCAGGTAAGCTGTTACTGTGTTGACACATTTTACAGAGTTTACGCACAACATACTGTACTCCATGTCTCCTGCATTCAGTGCTAGATTTAGAGTCGATATTGAGTGCTTAAGGAACTAAGTGGTTGT
Source organism: Labrus mixtus (assembly GCF_963584025.1). NCBI lineage: Eukaryota > Metazoa > Chordata > Actinopteri > Labriformes > Labridae > Labrus > Labrus mixtus. The sequence continues at coordinate 13,406,448 of NC_083631.1, forward strand.
ATTTAAATAGTATTGCAGGGCTCTTTTGTGCACCATAAGAACAGCAAGGCTTCTATTATTGAATTAAAACCTTGCAGCTGAACTTGTGCACCATCACGTTGAAGTCGGTGCATGTCATGCTCTTTTTCTGCCGTATCTTTGGATGCATGGGCTGTTAGCGGGACATGGGGGACACTTTTGTAGCTTAAACTGCGATCCGCGTATGCTGCACATAGGCTGTTAACTTTCTTTTTTTTTCTCCATTTTTTTTTTTTTTTTTTTTTAAGTTTGAACAGTCTGTGTATCCACCTACACAGTGTCGCATTTAATGAGACAGTGCATTTGATACAGTTCCAGTGGAAGTATAGTGGTTACTTGGCAAACCTCCGGTAACAGCGCCCGCTTGAGTTGTCACTTCAGCACCAGGGACAGCTCCGCTGCCGCTTTACCGGCAAAGATTCAACGTCAATTCCGACTCTCAGATAAAAAGTGTCTATTCACATTTATGTGAGAACTCGTGCTTTGATATAACACCCCGTGTTGCAATAAATCTTGACAAATAGAATAGTTTTGATGGTTTAAAACACAAATAAAAAGTGCAGTGTATGTGCTGTACGTATCCTGTTGTCATTATACAGTCTTAGTACAGGAGTCCTGTTTGCAGTCTCACTCAGATTAGCTGAGGATTTTGCTGCGCCTGTGCCATCTGTCTTGGAAATACGTACTAGATACTGCACGCCTGAACGTGCTGATTTGTTTGATTGCAAAAGCCTTCAAATGGGTTTGATTTATTTCATTTACTTTGCAAAAGGCCTTGCTTCAAAAGATTACACCTGATCCTCGGCCGGAGAAGGAGAAGGATGTGATGATGCTAATAATGGTGTGGGTATTTAAAGTCTAAAAATGCCAAAACAATAACAGGCTTAAAAAAAAAAAAAAAAAAAGCAACACATGTGGTAAGATGCAGCCAAAGGAATGACATGCCCATTGGAACAATCGTCTTGCTTTCCACACAGATGCACTGTGGATGAAGGCGTATGGGCTGCCGTATCATCTCTGTTCATTCTTAATACTGTGTTACTGTCTCAGTGGCACTCAAAGCATGGAAAGCATTTAAGATAAAGCCCAAACAATCTGTTTAATGCCTCTGCACTGCAGGAGTAGGACTAATTATGAGTGGCAACCCTTGATCCAGTCATACAGAACATCAGCCTCAGCTTAGCCTCGACCACCAGTCTTACTTCCTCCAACTTTAATGTCGAGTTACAACTGTTTCACAACATCTTAGTTTTGCTGCTGTTGCTAAAGCTCTCTCACTTTAGCCTTCACATCTTCTTTCCCCTCTTCCTGTCCCCGTCTCCTTTATCTTGATTATGCAGCTGGATGATTGAGTCAGCTATTTTGTATGCAAGTTGCCTTAGCCTGGTTCTTTGTGGAGGAGAGAGAAAGAGAGGGAGATCGTGCCAAGGATACTGAGAGAGAATTACAGCTTCTCATGACGTGGAGGGGCTGGAAAAGACGAGGCTGCCCCGTTCAATAAATTGCTGGACGAGAGACACAGAGAGCCTGTAGGGGACAGCGGTTTTTAAAAAATGTGACCAACCTTCATAAATGGAAATGGCAAAGCACATTTTAGTCTTCCACAGCAGCTGACTTGAACTGAAGCATTCAAAGAGTCTCTTATCAATTTCATTTGATATAAAAATAATTATCTGATTTGAGAGTGGTACTTGTTTTTCGGACGATCCGTGTAAAAAAATGCTATTTAAGATGTTTTCAAAATGGAAGGTTAACAAACCCTTATCTCTGTTTTTAAAAATGTTTACCTTCTTCTCACTGATGTCATGTTGTTGGGAAGTCGCAGTGTCTTGGCTGACTGCATGTGCAACCAACTGCTGTGGTTATACGGTTAACAATGTGTAAAGTGTAATCAAAGGGACACGTCAGGGTATGCTGCTGAGCTGTGAAACATATGGTACAACAGCACGCCAAGTTTCACTTCCACGGGTCTCCACACCCGTAAAATGCATACAATAACTTCCTGTACAGTTGTCTGTTTGCCAGGTTACGGGAGCTGTTGCACCACCTCAGTCCCAAGTGTACCGTGTGACACGCAACATATTTATAAAAAGAACACTGAGCTCATTGTGGAAAAATTTATAGACCGGTAAATAAGTTTCAGGGGGGCATATTAAAAAAGAGAGAAACATGTCATATATTCTACAGTAGGCATCATTGTTGTCAAGTTAAATCCAGTTAAGGATTTAAAATTTCCAATCAGACTGAACATTGAACCTCAAATGCTCTGTCACGTCTGGTTTTTAGCCGGCATCTAGGAACATCCAAAGAGCATCAGGTGTGTCGTCTACTGTGCTCTGAATGGAGCATGCTCGGACAAGTATAGTGTTGCCAGCCCATTTAAATTTTAAAACAAGTAATAAAATCTTGAACTGGATCCTGAAAGTGAGAGGAGGCCAGTGGAGAGAAACCGACACAGGAGTGATATGATCACGTCGTCTTTTCTAAATGGGAAAGAGACGACGCAGCCACATTCATAACCAAGTGATGAAGAGACGACTGATCAACAATTAAAAGACAGAGAGTTACAATAGTCCAAGCAAACAGTGATAAACATGTGAACGTCTCTCAGATTAATTTGGAGGAAGCCAGGCCTTTACCTTTTCCAGAAGTCTCAACTGAGCTAATCTGTTTGTTCAGATTTAAAAGAGACGTCAAAAGTGATTTTGACTGCAGGAGACTAACGTGCCAAGAAAACTATCAATGCAATATAGGAGTTCAGATTTTCTAAATTCTGATTTCCAATGGATAGATTCTGAGGCGTAGTTATGTTTGATGAAGTTATAACACATAAGATTGAATTCCTCAGATGAAAATCTTAATAATATGTATTGTAAGTTGTTTTTCAGCAATATTTTTTAAATATGGTAATCACCGCTCTCTGTATATCTATTAGTCCTCATTGTTGGTGGCAGAGTTTAGATTCCATCATAATGCATGTTATCCAGATATAATGTTTTAAATGTTATTTGATTAAAATTGCACTGTTTATGTTCACTCTCAAATCATACGAGTTGAAGGAAAGTGAGGACCACTTAGTTAGCACAGCATAAGTATTCGACATGTACAATGCAGTATTTTGCTCTTATTACAATGAACGTCTTGTTAAAACAAAATGCCGCAGCTTGGTTGGTTTAGTTCGTTTCTTTATCTAAGCATTGAAAAGACTTACTGTAAGTGTTGTTAAAGACACGGCCACCACTTAGTGTCAGAGTTGTGCTTCAGGTACATGGTCAAGTCATGAAAATGTTATTGACAGTAACTTAATCTTCGATAATGAAAGGCGGTTGGTTGAAGATGTTCAATACTTTATGAAGACTTTAATTAGCAGGTAGGAAACACGAACACACCGGCTGTCCCTTAAATGCAGCTGTACTTGCAAAACTCTTACCTGAGTTGATATTTGTTGAATCCTTCAAATCATTTTCAAACCTCGCCATGTGTCGTCAGCTCAGACTCGTTTACTTCACATCATGTCTTTACAGGATATGCATTGATTGGGTGGGTTTCTTGAAAGTTTCAGCAGTGGCTCTTTGGATCCTCTCCCACTCTCGGGAAAATGACATGACATTTATGATGAATTTTTCATATTCCCTGACAAGTGATTAGCTCACCGAGATATGAAGTGCATACTGTGTGTACTTGAGAAGAAAAGCAGGACACAGTCAAGTTGGAACGAGCGACAGTGCCATTGACAGCTTGTGGGGATCAAGCCGGAGATGTAGGGATTCACTTGAGGGTGTGAATCAGTCATAATTAATTTAGGAGTGCACAAAAATTAATCCACCCAAGATTGCCAGAAACGTTTCTCTGTAGTTTCCCCAGCCACCTGCTGGCCGCCTTATGATAGATGAAACCCCTTTAGTAAACAAGCCACACAAAATGGCAGAGTATGAACATTGCTCAGTCTCTTCCTTGCCATCTTCAATGTAATTAGATGCCGGGATGCAAAACAGCATGACCGTGTATCTGCAGGCACCTGCTCAGCTCCGTGAATATCCTGAACACCGGAGCCCATTAAAGCCGCACATACATAACGGCTCTGTCACAGTCCAGAAGCAGGATTTATGTATGACATTATAAAAATAAAATAAAAAACATGCTTATTGTGACATCAGATTATGCACAAGATGACAAGGCAGCATTTTGCTGTGTGGAGTCGTGTCATTAGAGACAAAGAGCAGAAGGCCTAAACAGAGCTGGTTTGTAGATACACTGCTCTCAAACACAGATTCACATATGGAGGTCTGAATGAGCTCTCCAAAGCCAGCATGCAACATATTTCCTCTGTGCATTGTGCTTTGTAAACAGTCACATCCTATATACTCTGTGCAACAACACACACAAAACACTGGCTCAAAAAAAACAACAACAACAACCTCTCGCCTTCCCACCCATGTTATTATATGAAACTCAACAATTTAATTTGTGGTATTAAAAGAATGTGCTATTCTTTATAAGAGTTATAAGCAGTGTGGGTCTATGCCAAAGCTATACGCCAAAAGATAAGGATTACATGGGGGGTCATGAGTCAATACCACGGCCAGTTCTTCATTTAATTAATTCCTTGCCTTACATTCCACAGAAGAGAAGCATATATGTTATGATCGATTACATTTGACTCATACTTAGATACTTAAATCAGGGGAGTCTCATTATGTTGACATTAATTCTTTGATACACAGCTATACTGTACTACAAAATGATCTGCTTCATAACAGGAGTTTGTGTGGCTTAGAGAGGATGGTTTTAGACATTGTCTCGTCTGCTTTATTTTCAACATAATATATATGTTTTTCTAACTGTCTTATACTACTTACTTATGTATTTGGCTTCCAAAAGAAAACAACATTTTAATTGCATTGTGCCCTGAAAATGAAGAAATAGGACAAGAGGACTTGCATTTGAACACTACGTTTACATCAGACTAAAAAAGTTGAATTCTTCTCCTTGGTCCAAGTGTGATCTGGTGAAAGTGCTTAAAGGCTTCCTCTTCTCTTGAATGAATAGCTGGATACGACAATATCCAACTTCTTAAAGTACAGCTTTATGAGGATAAGGAATAAGGAATCGTAATAACAGTAATCATTTTTTTTTTTTATCAAGATTTGACATCATTGGTGATCTTAACAAAGTTTCACCTACATAGGAGATCTGAGGCTGACTTTTTTCCATTCCTTGGCATGGTGTACACCTGAGAATGAATTTCACTGATCTCCCCTTTTAATGAAACCAAACTCAAGAATAAAATGCGGTAGGATCTTCATGAATTAAATGTAGCAGACTCTTTGTGTGAATGTGCTGTGTCATGTGAATGAGCATTAATGACATTTAGCCGTCATATGTATTCACATCTCTTCTGTTTATTGAACGTAGCTATTTTCATATTTAGGGTATAACACTGCTAAGTTACATCTCCGGGATCATGAAAACAACTATTTTCAAGAACTTTCTATCATTTTAATTACGTACAACTTCTTTAAGGAAGTCCTCTCTAGCTCTGAGAAGTCACACAAAGCGGCATACATGTTCTTGCAGAGGGTGCACACACACACACCCACTCACACACACACTCCCTCTCTTTCACTGAAAAGACAGGACACCAATCACATTAATTGGTTCCTCTGGGAAATAAAACACCCAACGAGTAGGTTTGCAAAGTCTGCAGCACTCGAGTCCACCAATAAGAAATATATTTATAAATGCAGTCAGTCGATCAAATTAAAGACATTTTATACTGCAGACTTTTGATTTTGTGTTTCTCCACATGCGTCACATCTCTGCTTTAGATAATTATTAGATTTCCGCACGGTTTCAAAAAGTGTTAAACTCTTGCTGATTAGATCCCTGATTGGTAATGCAGCATGATTAGCAAGATTGCAGTTTAACTAAAAATTATACAATTTAAAACCAACAGCCTTTAACGATGACGGATGCTCTGTGAATAAAGCCCCGCCCACAAGCCGCTTTCAAAGCAAACGCTTCTCATCAGCCCCTCTCAGCTCATATACTAATGGTGCATTCATGGAATTAACCTGTTCAATGACTTCAGCAACTATGAAGCTGTAAATGTGCTCTGCTTTACATCAACATTTTGGTACCCTCAGCAAATCTCCGGAAACATGTCTCATAATATGAGCATTTTGCTTTTCATCATTTAAATGTTAATTTGTAGTTTTTCCTGGAATAAACAACAATCATCTATTTTGAAATTGTTTTCCGCAGCCTCTCAGAGTTTTTCATTTAACTCCTAATGTGAAGAAAACAAGTCTGGAGACTTCTAATTCACTTTGTAATGGTAGCTCATGTCTTAGTGTGATTCATTCCCACACAGTGTGAGCGTTTTCTGTTGTCAACAGTCACGCTGCTTCCAGGTACGTGTCCCGTCTCTGTCTTCGTCCCAAATAATAATCAGTCAACTAACAGCTGATGTTGAGTGTGATTATGTCAGAAAAGACTCCTGTTAATCACAGTTCCTTCAAGCCAACAGCAATAAACTAATGCATTGGTTTGATAATTATTGTACCTACACATAGCTCTTAATTAATTAAGACTTGAAACGGCTGAGTGTTAAGACTCAAATTAAAATTATCACGCTTCTCACTCATTGTAGACAGTCATAACTCAGAGACATTTACAGAGGATATACTGTATTTCTGCTATATATGTGTAAAATGTTGCACAATCTTCCTTTGATTGCTATTTTTGTAGTTCAAAAAGCCTACAGCCATAACCAGCTATAGAGACAATGAGCTCCTGAAACACACAAATAATAAAATACCTGCACCATCTACACAGATATAGGACCACCAAACTGGGGGGAAAAAAGTTTTGAAAGACATTGTTGTCATTTTTTATTATTTGTGGTAGTTTTATTGCCTCTTTGTAGCTGTGGTTTGTTGTTGTTTTGCAATGTTTTTGTAAAATGGTTAATCTATGTTTCTCATTGGTCGGTCTGGGTCTCTTTGCAGTTGTTTGATTGAGTTTGACGCTTACAAAAACCCTTATCTGGACACTTCTTATTCAACCTGAAAAGAACTGTGATTTAGGGGACAAGGCAAGTGTTTCATAATGCGATCTAGACTGGGATAAATAATAAAAAACAAGAACATGTCAGAATTGTCATTTCACCATTCTAGAACAATCTCAAAGAACTTCGCCACCTTCAGTCACCTCACATTTGCAGGATAATCTCTCTGTTTTTTTTAACCCCGGGGGAATTGATTGTAAAGTTTGTGCACCCAGTTGAACCTGACTGAACAAACATTCCTTAAAGTGTACAAACATTCCTTAAAGTGTACAATCACGTGAAGTGAACGCCAAGAAGACAAGGGGCAATCAGGTGATCAGTCAATAAGGACTCATCCACACATTGCTCTTGTGTGAAGGTCATCCCTCCATCTCCCCTCACACCGCAGACAACTACACTGTGGTACAAACGTCTGATGGATTGTGCAAACCAATTGCTTCCTGTTGAGCCAACTATAGGAGCCATACAGGGGACAAACTACATTCTCTGAGTGCTTGACTGTTGATAGGCGACCCCCACAGACACCCTGCTGCCCCATGGAGCAAGGTTATCATAGCTGACATCAAACAGCGATCACTCTAATCAGAGAAATGCAGTGACCTCGGTGACAGAATTATTCTTAAAACTTCACTAAAATCGGTTAGTTGGTTATCATTGCCACTTTTCTTAGAAAGCAAGCTGAGATAGAAGCTTGTTTGTTTACGTCAAGATGGCGATGTGATGAGAAAAGATAAACAAAGATTAATTCACTCGTGGCAACACACAACAAAGATAAATGTATGAACGTAATGCATTCAACCCACACGTCAACCTCAGTGAGGGAGTTCTAAAACCTGCAGTTCCTCAAATGTCCTCTTGAGGCTTGCACCAAAAACCAATGAATCTCCATTAGAGCCCATATTTATAAATGGCCATTTTTACAACATAAATACATTTGTTTACAGTCTGGTGCAAACCTCCCCACAACAAACATGTTTTTTTTTAGTTTTAATAGCTCATTTCTTATTGGTGAAAACTGTAAGGAGGATGTCATAAAATACATTTTAAAATAATGATTCTTCAGGCTAAACGTTAGGCATGCATTTGCATGATTGGGGGCGTGGTTGAGTTGATGAACAGGTGGCCGCGTTGTAGCTATTAGCCAGGAGGCTTAGGGCCTTCTTCAGCTCCACCACCTTCCTGTGTTTCTTGATTGACAGAAGGTTAGGTTGAGATGGCGCTTCCAGTTGGGAGACAGCCATCCAAGGCCTTCAAAACGCCTCTTCAGAAACCAATGTGATGCCATTAAGATGTCCATATTTAATACTGTCTGCAGTCCAAGTGTGGCTAAACACCTATTTAGCTTAAGGAGCTCAATATTTTCTGCTGCTTTAAATGATAATGGAATGTTTTCATTAAGTGATGAACATAAAAGGCTTTTAAATACATTTTCATTCATGAGAAGAAGATTTTTGTTTTTCATCAGGAAGTATATCAATAACAACACCGATTCCTACATCAACTGTCTTTTTCTTTGTGGTTCATCAGAGATGCTGAATGCTTGTCATGTTGACACCACAGAATAATGTCATCCAAGTGGTTGTAGGTGATTGTTTTGAATTTGAATTGCCCCCCGGGGACAAATAAAGTTTTTGGAATTGAATTGAATTGTCTGCACATCCTGTGACTACCTCCTGACGCAGAGTGCAGATTCTTTTGCAACACAAGGCTTAAATCTTTCAACCATTCCCAAATCTGTTCTACTATATCAGTTGTTGTCTGAATGAAAGCAGTCCAACTAAACTATAATTCCCCCAATTCTTGTTTTGGGGACTTTAAATGGATCTGGTGTTACAGAAAATAGGAGCTTCTAGCAGGGACAAGTAGCTTACATCATACTGTACTAGGATCGACAAAGTCAAGCTTCATTCAATGAGTTTGCTCCTTTAAAGACCAGCTGAGAAGGGCAGCGTGTAAATAATAGGGTGCCTGACTCATCAATAATTTCATCAGCTTGTCTAGCCTTTGTAACCTGCGGGCGACCTTGTTTGTTGCTTTGCCGGGGTCAAAGGTCAATTCTGTGGGGAAAATAATTAAGTAAAACGTCTTTTGATATAGCTATTAACTTAAAGAGTGTGTATGCTGCCAGAATAACCCCTGATGCTTCTTTACGTGTCTACTTAAAAGCCTTTAAGCACTTCAGTCATGATGGCTACAGCTTTTAAGTTTTGGCACACAAACAGCTCTGCTTACCTCAGCACATGTGTCTTGTCATGATTAAAGAGTGCCACATGTTTCAAAGCGTCCATTCAAGGACTAGCTGCCAGGCGTGAATAGAGTGTGATTTTTTTTTTTCATCACTAATGCTGGCTAAATCTACAGATTGTCAGTGAGCAAGATAGGACATTGTTACCATAGAAACTGCTTCCAAACTTGGAGCAAACATACTCGCATCTACTTATAAAAATGTGCCAGTGCTCACACCATTAGCAAGCCACAGTGTACCATAACACTCACACTGGAGAGCGTCGCTGAATACTTGACTTACTGCTCATTGACACTACCCGAAGCTTTAATAGGATGCAGATTATTCAAAGGGCCTGATTTCTACACAGTCATTGAAATAACATCCTGAAAAGGCTGCGGGGTAGATGCTGTACACATTGACTAGCTTTAAGGGCCTTGAAACAGCTAATAAATTAATTAAGACTCAAAGTGTTTTTTTTTTGTCTGTAAGAAAGATACAAACACAAGTAAGTGACTTAGTGGGTTTCTTTATTGTCCGGTTGTTGGGCGGGGGAGGGGGGTGGTCCTTTACAGAGAAGATTGATTGCAGAGCAACAATGCAAGGCAGGACACTGGACTTTCAGAGCAATAACTAAACCCAGCCACATCAACTGCATGGAAATCACTATATTTGGTGCACCCAGTGCAATGAAGTCAGTATTTCAGTGTGCCAAGTTTTAGAGTGCTGATACCAAATACTACAGATCATGATTCAGATCGGATGCGGGACCTTTCTTGGCAGCTTTCTTGCTTTGCTTACAGCAGCGATTCGGAAACATATCAATATTTAGCTGGATAAGTGCCATGCTCAGAGCTGATGTCTTTGAACCACAGCCAGATGAAAAACATCTTGTGCGCAGGGCTTACAGAAAAAATCTTGGTGGCATGATCACTTTTGCAGACATACTTTAAAATTTATGATTATCTCAGATGGCAGCTGGCAAGGAAAGTGGTCCATCGGCGGCTGCAGAGCATTAATCTGACGCTCCACCTGTTGTCTCCAAACCCTCCGCTGCTCATTAAACAGCACTGCCTTTCAGTCCGAATCAGCTCAGCCTGGTGATCACCCACTGTGAGACCAGAGCACAGAGGGAGACAGGATCTGGGTGCCAGATTGTCAGGCACTGTGAGGTGTTATTCCTCAAATAAATACAGAGATTGTGTGTACAGCCGTGTGCCAATTATGCGTTCTCACTTCTTCAGTAGAACCACTCAGAATCTGTGTGAAGCTACGCACAATGAAGGAAAACGTACTGTATAGTGTCTTGTGATTTGACGAGTGTTTGCCAGATAACATGAACAGAAGTGGAAAAAAAGTGTGAGATCTTTTTTTTTTTTAATTCTTCTTAATTCTTGTCAGTACAAAACAAGAAGTAGATAATGCCTCCACAGAGAGACTTAACATTCAAACTGGGGAGACAAACATAAAGTGTTCTGTATGTGAAGGCAGACTCTGTTCTACCCCCTGGGCCTACATAATGCCCATGCACACATGCATTCTTACACTTAATGTGTGCTGTGCTTCAACTTCAAGGTGGCTGTGAGATAAAATTAAACATTTTATCCCCAGGTTGTTGCTAAGAAGTGGCTTTATGTCAGTCAATGTTTATAGAAGGAGGAACTGGCGAGTCATTCTCATTGATGCAGTAAAACCTTCTCCTGCGCGCTACAACACTGAATATTCAAAGGATTTACTACACATTGGCTTACTGCATATCCAAGAGAGTCTTTTTTTTGTCATTGTGGATCATACACAAGCGCTCTGATTTGAACATTGGGATATTCCTGTTTTAATATAGCTCACTGTGATTGTCTGAGGAAACACCTATAAGCATCCATTGATAACATGTTAGGGAATCAGTTATTTAAGAAGTCCTCGTTCAAGCCATAGACTGTTTAAAACATGCGCGTATAGTCTCAGTGATGTCACCCATTGGTTTTCTGAAGAGGCATTATGAAGCCCAACGATGGTGGCCACTATAAATGAAATGCTGACTCCAACTAACTCATCTAGAAGCTGGCAAAGAGGTGGACTTTAAGCCGGCCAAATTCACAACCTGGTTGCTGATAAACGCCCATTCAGCTTGTCTAGCTCATCATATAGCCAGCCTATTCTAAAAAAATGAGAAGAAACAATGGAGACAGTTTAAGGTTGTAAGAAGAAAAATCACAAAATCTTATAAACAACTACATAGCGCCTGCCTGTCAATCAAATCCAACATGCCTTTTGTCGCGTTTAATTATGAATTACTCTTACATATGAGTTATAAAAACAAATCCACCCCTCACCCCAATTTGAACCATAATGCAACACTTGTATTTCATAGGCATTTAGATATGGTCTGCAATGGGGATTTCTTGGTTTTAAGAACTCATGTGGACACATACAGTACTGCAGTTTCTTTTGCACTACCGCACTGCCTTCATTTTTTTTGTCTGTTGCACTTCTTTAGTCTGACCTTTGACCTCTCCAGCATCACTACAATCATGTTCAAGACTGTGCTCTGTTGCAAAAGTGGGTGATTGTTAGTTATCCTTTGAAATAAATTCTCTTATTAAGAAGCTGCGTCAAGATTAGAGCCAGCCTCATTGTCCACTTTGTAAAGACCTTACAGTCACTTTGCTAAGTCTTCCCACACAAGGTCTGTTTCAACAGTTTTAGCCAGTAAAATTCAGTAACACAACATTTCAAATACTAACAAGGACATTTGGAACCAATCTGTTATTATCAGAAATCTTTTTCTTTGAAACAAAAAAAAATTTTTTTTGCTCACCAAAGATGAGTTAATTCTGCTATTAAAAAACAAAGAGAGTTTCATGCTTTAACCCTTCATTTAACAGTATACTGTGCTCCTGTGCATGAAAAGTCCAGTAAAACGTCACCTGTAATAAAGACAGAATCATTTTAAAGAATATAAAAGTAATGATAGTTGGCTGAAACAAAATACATTACAAATAAGAATCTTAACAAACTGCTTAACCTTCATTTTGATTAAGATGGTTTGTTGGTTGAGCTCTGTTGAGATCTCAGAAACAACATTTAAAAGGAAAACAAAATAATTTTGGTGCTCTCCATAGCATGTCATCGCTATGGAGAGCACCAAATACGTCAAGACATTACAATCACAAATACCACCATTTTCTGTTTCTACCATTCAGCTTTAGCTGGTTTGTGTGTTTGTATGTGTGAGTGTGATTTCCATGTCCCGTGTCCATGGTTGCATATGACTATGAGGTCTAAATGATGGGTTTTTCCCCTCTATAACGTGTGCTATAAATAGGCTACATATACAAACTATGTCATAGGTTAGAAATCAATACAGGTCCTCACCTTTTTATTCTGCTTGTTGAATGTTAGACGTGGACAATGCTGATGAATATAGAGGTTGACAGACTGTTCAAAACAATTCAAATAGTATTTCACAGTTTGAGAAGTCTAGCATGTGAGTGAGAAACTGAAGAAATAGATCAGTTGTCTTTAGTGACTAAAGGCTAATAAGGAACATATGATCACTTACAATTTACATGCGCAGTCTTTTGAGTGTTACAGTTGTTTGTTACAGCAAGAAAGAGAGGTAGCTCTCATGTGGTCAGAGTACTCTTTGTAGATAGAAAATTAAAACTGTCTTTGAATCTATGCTAACTTGCACCAGCTGTAGAAGATATTTGTCAGGAAAACAAACCCAACAAACTACAGTTATCGCTGTTCTGATATCTATACCAGAATCACAAATGTCAGCAGCAGTGATTTGTTAATGTTAGCTTAGCTAATTTGCAGGCCCTCTTCTTGTTTTTAGTTTTGCATTCCTCTGTTGATCTCCATGCTTGAGGTTTTAAACCAGAGCAGACTAAAACTGGCAAAATTGAACCAATAAGTAAAGCAGCTTCATTGGTGGTAAAAAAATCAATGTTTCTCAAATGCTCTCTTGCGGACATAAGCAAGACAAACGTGCCAAACAAGTCTTCTCAAAACACAATTATTTATTCCAAGATTTATGTTTTTACATTAGGTCACGAGTAAAACTGTCAAAGTAGATCAGAAAAGATCGTTGTCATCCACTCTCTGAGCCAGACGACATAACAACTGAAAGCATTCAGAGGACTTCCACACAAGGTTTGTACACAGCAGTTAACGTTTAAGTCTTATCCTTTGGATCTGCACTCAGTATTAGCTATAGTATCAAACAGTATCAAAACATGTCTAGGTATAGTATTCTGTGACCCTCATCGTCCTTTCTTGGACCAGAAATAAGAAGAGTGCACGTGAACGATACAGAAGAGAACACTGTTTTCTCTTTTTTTCCTCAGCTTTTATCTTGAACCTCTTCAACTGAGAGACAAAGCACCTTATGACCTGGGGAGGGATGAACACCAGGGCAGGGGTCCTCTCTCCGAGGAACACTTCACTGTGGGGAAAGACGACAAGATGTTCTCAGAAAGAAGAACATTTTCTAAAAACAGACATGCAGCACAATGCAGCGCAGTCATGTAGATCAGCACAGCTCCAGGGAAAATGAGGAGTGTTTAAGGCACATATTGTATAAGTTAGAGATGTACTGCAGTCTGCACATATAACTCCCTGTGCCATTAGAATAGAAGAACACCACTCACATCCTTTAACATCCTCAGAGTGCTCTGTGGAATAAGGCCTGAGCTGTGAATATGACTACAGTAGAGAATGTATGTTTTATTCGAGGACAGGGCCTCCCTCGAGGGCCCGGGTGCCTATTAGCCCTGCGGGTGAGCCTGCTCAGACTTCACTCCCATCTGCCGCAGGCACAGTCCCTCTGTCAATTCCTCTGTGCTGTGCCTCCAGTCCCTCCTCCAGGGGAGTTTTCAAAGAAGTACATCTGTTATGATACGGTCAAGCCAGTTATAACATGATGAGAAACTTGTTCTGAGGGTTTTTATTTTTCATTGTAAATGATCACAAGCTTAATGTTTAACTGACAGTCTCTTGTAAATGTAACTAAACCACTACTTTGTTCATCTTTTTCACTCTAATAGGACTGTATATGGATCTCAATCAAAGTCAGACACAGGATACGTTTGAGAAACTATTCTTATTCACGTGGGATCCAAAAAGTAATTAATAATTATCTTTGATTTTATGAAAAAATAAAATCATTACATAAAATGTTTCCTGGACAGCATGTGAGACAAGCTTTCAATATAGTAGTTAATGCCTAGATTAGGGTGTAGCATTAATCACAGCGTAAAAAGCGTGTGAAAACTCGATTAATTTCCCCCCCGATGGTCTCCTAAGATGTGCGCCTGATTAAAACGTTTAATCCACTTTGACCAGCGTGTAAATCCACATCAGAAGAAGCAGATCCATCCTTGAGGAGCAGTGCACAGTTTGGTGAGCGTTGGGCTTGGCACGCTGTTATTAGAGGTTCAGGCTTGACTAACTGTATCCTTTTCTGTCTGATCTGATTTGCACAGTTAAATGCGTATGCCTAGTGCTTACGTGCCTGTGTCACTGTACTTTTAATTGAAAGTGTTAGCTCTTTCACTTTTCATTATTCTTGCTGTTTAAGCTTGATCCGATCCGATTTTAAAGACGTACAGCATACGCGGCTGTTTCTGGACCAGAAGATTTTGAGTTCTGCCTCAAACTATCCAACAGGAAAACAGACTGCCCAAGTCCAAACACTGCACTTAATCCTCCTATCTTGTATCCAACACTTTCCTCGGCTCTAATGCAAGACTGCTTTGCTTTTTGCTCATATTAAAGCGGGCTAACTTATGGGACAGAATACATATAGTTCAAAGCATTCTTATCTTTTCCACGTTAATTGCCAACCTGCATGAAAGCTGCTTGATGAAAATGAGAAAAAAAGAGCGTCCTAATGCATGAATGTTTTATATGGACAGTGTTCAAAGAGACGACACTCTGCAGCTTCTATCATACACAGAGCACAGGATGTTTCTGTGGTTGAAAAAAAAAAAGGAAGTATGGGCAAAGTATGTCATTCACTGGTGGCCGGGATGGACATCAAAGCTTTTAGTTTTTTTGTTTTTTTCATGAGTGAATAAAAGCTTAAAGATTAAAGCTGGGTTCTATAGTGCTGTTGGCTGCCGGTCCTGCTGCTGCTCGGACTGCAGCCAGGGTGAGGTTTCAAAAGTTTAAAGTGACCTCCACTAAAGGAGGGAAACGTTTGAACTTTGGTCCCTATTCTCTGTTACTGAGTAAGAGATTAGTTTTCTGTGGAATAATCACCCAACAAAGTCTTAGCATCCCTAAGTGTGCAAACCTGCATAAGTTTTCAAAATGAATACATTAAGAGAGGAGGATGTGAATGCCTCATTAGGCTAGATTATAGTCAGGTGAAAATGGCACCATGAATATCTTGTGACAAAATCTATCAAGGATAAACGTATTAAGTTTTAAATTCATGATACATTCATAAAGACCTATTAAATGTCTCAATTAATTAAAAGCAGAAAAATGTACGTTTTTTCTTGAATGCACACAAGCACAAAGTGCAACATTTATTATCAAACAGGCTACCACTAAAATATGTCCATCATGATGACTCTGTATTTGTTTGATTTGACGTTTCATCCTTTTTTTCCACAATCCCTGAAATGTTAACTGTCAAAAGGCCGTCTAATTCTAATAAGTCATCTTTCAAAACAGAATGTCAGCCTCTCTCCTTCCATGTACTTTTCTATATAAAGCCTGATGTCTGCGTCTGCTGTAACCTGAGCAGCCTGCAATGATTCATTTGCATTTTCATGCATCACAAACCATGCAAGCCCTGACCACATGGGGCTTCTTGGTCAACCTATGCTGTAAGACGTGTTCGATGTAACCACGATGTCATCATCTGCATGAGGGGTTTGTCACTTTTGATTGTAAAATGTCGAACCTGAAAAAAAAAAAAAAAAGACATGCATGTGAGAGGAGCATCCCTGGCCTCCAGTGGACCTGCTAATCACACTGGATCCAGTGATTACTCTGTGTCAGTTTGGAGCTTTGCATTTTGCAAATGCTGCATATAATGAGATCAACCACTTAGAGTTTGATACACAGCCAGCGGTGGATGTTGCTGTATTAAAGTCAGTGATGACAGGGTATATTACTGTCTTTGTTTTGCTGCAGACACAGACAATACTGCTCACAACACATTGACGTGTTCTGTTTTTGCTCTCTCAAATCTGTAAAACTGTTAGCATAAAGAACGAAAAACATGTGAAAGAGAAAGGATTCCAGTTTTACTGCGAGGGGATGATGATGGTTGTGCACAAACACATTATACTGAGCTACATTTTTTTTTTTTTTTCACAATTCTTGTAATATATGCTTAAAGTGAAATGTTTTATGCATGGCTCCCATTCTCCGCTCAGCTGTTTTCTTACTATGAGTGTTTGGCCCACATTGGAAACAAAGCACTCATGTTTGTTTCAAATGATTCAATGTGTGCATGTAGCTGTGTGTGTTTGCAGAGGAGGAGCAGAAGATGTATGCAGATTTACATCTCAGTTAACAAGTTCACATTCACAAGTTGTTGTTCTTTTTTTTTGTTTCATTTCCTTCATTCAGAGCGTTTTCTGAACTATGTTGGTTTTTGTGAGTGTCTGGTGTGCGAGAAAAAAAAAAACAGGCTTTTGTGGAATTACATAACAAGTCCTTTCACAAAACTGGAGTAATGCCAATGGCAGCTTTGAGAGACCAGCTAGTCAGGGCTTCGCCTCTCTTTTTAATGTGCTCTGCATACACAGCCATAAGCCATCATACTTCCCCTGGTAGCCTACATTCAATAGCCGATGAATGTTTGTCCTCTGGGTTTGGCCTCTTTATCCAGCAGACTCTGACTTCACCCCAAACCACCAGCACTGGTTTTAAACGGACAGGTGGGAGGAACACATGCATGCTTTTATTGTTTTTATTGACTCAGACAGCTGAGCAGCAGAGAGAAGAAACAGACACTGAGGTTTGAGATTTAGCGCTGTGAGTTTTTTTGTCACAATATCTATTGTTTTTGTAAGGTGATGCTTTAAAAAGCTGGGGATTTGGATAAAAACAATATTATAATCAAATATTTTTTTCTTAACTTTGCATCTATATGACAATTTCAATTTGCAATATCCCATTAAAGTAAAGACAGTAAAGGAAAACACAGTTGAATGTTGCACCTTTTTTGCAGTAAAACAGTTAAGCATTTATTTTTTTTACGTCAAAACTTTTGCAGAAATATTTCTTGACAAATCTGTCAGTGTCCTGCATTTTCCCCAAATATTATTCTCCCCCCAAAAACAGACATCTAATTATTTAAAAAGATGATTGATGGCACTTTTAAACATGATCATATATGACAAAAATGTAGTTAATCTGCTGAAAATCATTTTAATAAAAGAAAAATGAACAAGCCAAAGAGCCATGGTTCTGCATAAAAAAACATCTCATTTTTTTCTATTTTAATAGACTGATAGTTAACAATCTAAATATTTAACATGTATAAATCTATTGCGCTTATATTCCCATCATTTTGACTGAATAGGAAAATCAGAGGAATAATAATGATAAATGGAAAAATGTTTTCCTGTGACTTTCAGGATCTACATTCCCGTCTCGCCCGCCGTCATTACGGCTCTGTTGAATTGGTTCTTAGCTCTTATAAAATACGTGTTTATGTGGACATGTATTGGAACTGCCAGCCACTTTGATTGCATAGAGTGTAGCAAACCAAGGCCACACAAATGCCCTGCCACTCCGGCAAGCTGTAAGCTCTCCCATGCACCGCTCTGAATTACCTGTCAGCATCGATTACACAGAGTCACCGTGGATAGGATCTTGGATTTTCTCTCTCTCAGAATTAAGATAAGCTCCTGCCTGCCCGTTTGAGATGCCCCTTGTTGACCCACCTGTTGAGTGCGATGCGAGATGTGTGTTCCGCTACCCTGGTCATATTATCCCCACAGCTACACACGCATGCACTGAGCTTGGCAGCGCTCACTGTCCTCGTCTGTTCATTTCTCCCCATTGTCTCGGCTCTCACCTTTGTTCTCACTCCTTGCTTTTCTCCTCTCTTCTCTAACCCCTCTTTCTAAGATATCTCTCTCTTCTCTCTCTCTCTCTACACCGCGTTGACAGCAAATTCCAAAGAGAATGTCCCATTTCCGCTGTTATCCAAGCAGAAACAAAACACTCTGCTCATTTGGGTTTGGGAAATTGCAACCATACCAATTTAACTAAGCCATTCCTCAAATAGTGGGCTTGCACAGAGCGATCTACTTAAGAGTAACGATACAATGTCTACTTGTTTGTAGATATGTCATTTTACATGTATCTACAGTAGATATCTACTGTGATAAGTTCTCTCAGCTGACTAGCACATCACCATGTCCACAGATAAAAAGCGAGGTTGATGAATACTATCAAAATAACAACTACACACTGAACAGATTTAGTAATAACTCCAAAGAAAGTTTAAGTGCAGCCACCATGTTATAGCCTATCGATTTTTTTTGCCCTATCCATCTGAAGCCTACAGTTCATTTTGCTGTAATGTCTCTGTCCTGGTTGAGAAGACACAATGGTAAGGACTCATCTATCACAGGAGGCCACACCCGGAAACCATCCCCGTTTTATCCTCTTTTTTTTTTTTTTTATCTCTGAATGGAATAATTGTATACAAAATGCTCAACATGCTGTATTAAAGAAGACTCAAAAATGGTGACTGATATCACAAATATTTTATAAGATAATAAATCAATTGAGAGATTTTCTTATCTGGTTTCATAGAATCAGACTTATTTCTGCAACAAGTCACCGTGCTGGCTGTTAGGGAGAGTGCAGGCACTTCCTCATCAGCTAGAATTCAACTCCTTTTACTCTTGCTCAGAGATTTTTCAACAGCACTGTAACAGAGCTTCACCATTACTCCAACGAGTAAAAAGAGATTAGCATTGATTAAAGCTTCATTAGCTTTACATCCTCAACCACAGCACCGTCCTGTCCCTGTCGGCGCCATCATTTACACGGACGCTCCGTCACCTCTGTTAATACCGCCGCGGCTTTATGGCAGAAAACCTCCAACACACCAATTCCGCCTCCTACCTCTTACACAAAGGCCAAGGCAGAATGACAACATAACAGTCCTGTCTGTGCTGTGCAAAAAGAAGCTTTGAACACCGAGAGTCTATTCCGTCTGCAGTCTGTAATAAGTCTCTAACCTCTGTGTCAGCACCACAGCAAATCATACTTAAGTCATTACTTCTGAGAAAATAGAAATCTGTGCTTCAGGCGTATAGACTGTCTACAATTAACATTCACAAGCTGGACAGAGTTTCTTAATAGTCTGCCAGAGATCAGAGTGCAGCTTTCAAACATTATTCCTCTTTTAGAAGACTTTGACCTGCTGACATTTTCATTATTAATACCATCCAGACATAAACAATGACCTCTTAGTCTTATCTATAATGCACATTATGTTACGCTAATATAGATTAGGTATTGATTAAAAGGTGGAGAAAGAGACTGTTACAGAAAATACTATTTTTAGATTGGATTCTGATGTATTTTCTCTTTTTTTAATGTAAAGCTCTTTCATTATTGCAGACAAACTTTTTATGAGTCCTCCTCGTCTCGTTCATTGTCAATGCAGGAGCTCTGGGCTGTGCGTCAATATGACAGTTTTTGAGTATTGGTTATCTGGCTTTGAAAGGGAGTTTTTTTTCACCTTTATGGATTCTGATTGGACTTTTTAACGCCCCAAAGAAAATAATGTGCGACTTTGCGGCGCTCTAAATCGTAAAAGGTTTCATCAGCAGAGAGAGGCCGGACCCTTAAAAGATCGCTTTCCATAATTTCTCAGCTTCCAGCCTAATGTTACGTTGATGAGAGTCTCATGGAGGGGAGTGTGGAATCTAATATAATTTCAGCTGAAGGCTGATTACACTCTAAATTGCGTGCAGACTTTTCAATGTGTTGGGTTAAGTAGATACGGGGGAATATATTGTTAGGTTTTCTTCTGAGGGATTTCAATTTCATAAACACTGATAAGAGTTTTCAATGCTGTAGAAATACGATTTGACTTTGTGGTGTTGTTCACTACTCTTAAAACTGTTTTATGTAAAATTAATGTGAACTACAAAATATATGAAATATTAGACAGTTAAAAAAGGACCAAAATGAGTCAAAGTTTTCTCGTCTTCCACTCAGAGCGCACTTACACTACGTGTCACATTCATCCTTTCACACCACATTCATACACTGATGGTAGAAGCTGCTACATAAAGTGCCATTAATACACATTTACATGCCGCTGGCTATGCAGTGGGGATCAGTGTCCTCCCCAAGGACACATCGACATGTGACTGCAGGAGCTGGAGATCAAACCCTCAAACTTCTAATTTAGAGATGACCAGCTCCTCCAAAGCCGCCCACTTGGGTATAGACAGGTTTTCTAACCGCTAATAGACAACAATCAAAGGAGAAGAAGGCAGACACCACAAAACACGAGAAGAAGAAGAGCAGCAAGATGACACGGTGGAGCTACAAAACCAGCCTGCTTCTTTAAATCAGATGTGTGGGTACCTTTCAGAGTCACAGAGTGATCTGTTGGAAACATAGTGTGTTGAACACGCTCTGAGTATTTGATGTCACCACCTCGATGTGCCAATCACTGGAGCTACAGGCACAAGAAAACAGTAGTTATAGGAGGAAAATCTTGGGTTTCAGCCACTCCACAGAGGGAGGTCGGTGCTCTCAAAGAAGGACCTAAGACGTAAAAAATTATTCAAAGGACGCCTTCACACAGGCAGAATCCAAGGAAAGTACAGGAGCACACGAATCACTTACGGCAAAATGATTAAGGTGCAAAGGACTTACAATTCCAAAGCACTGCGTGTTCCTCAGAGTCAAAAACGAAGAACATTAAAAACGAACGACAAGAAAACGGGACTCCAATAACTTCTCCCTGCTGCTTTGAAAAGAAGAAACGTCTGGGTATGAAAGAAGCGAGGGTCAAAAACATCACAGAGTTAGTAATACATTTTTAAGGCTATATGCGCATATATGGAATAGTAGAAGACCCTGGCTTCAAGTGTGTATTAAAAGTGCTCAAGCCCTGTTACAATGTCCAATCATGTGCGCACATAAACCAGTCCATCGTCTTCTACTGCACTGGCAAACATGAGCAGTGACTGAGTATTGAGTCCACGAAAAACAGACGAGCTCCCATGCCACTTTAAGACTGCACACTTCATCAATCATAAATATGATATATTGCTCCTGAAGGCAGGTATTTAAATGAGTAGATGCTATTTATTTTGCATCATTTTGTTTTTCCTGTAAGGTTTTGGTATAATGTTTGATACCCTACAGACTGTATCAAAAATCACAGGTAGACTTCTAAGCAAGATAAAACAAACTGTAACTTTCACTACTAGAAGTTCAAAATAAATTAGAGAAACCTAGAAATATGCATCCAGGAGTTTTGTTGCTTTTTACCTGTTGACCAGAACCAAAACGGTGACTCCAAATCTGAGGTGCGCGCCGAACTGTGACCTCTCTGAACTGTTGCACCCCTGTAGTGTCTGAATAATCCTGTTGGGTTAATTCTCAATTAAACATATACTATAGTTGCAAATAGAGTCAGCGTTAACTATGTCATAATTTGGGTACAACAGACAACAAATCAGTAATATATATTTAAAAAAATAATCATAATAGTGCTGACCCAGTGATTGTTTAGAGGGTCCTGTTATTTGATATTGGTTCAAATCACATCTTAGTTCAGGTGAAGCCCATTTTTCCACTGTGACAGTGACTCAGCCCTCATCTTGCGTGCCTTATCAGCTTGTCCGCAACATGGCAGAGTAATTGTGTCCTCGTCAAGCCTTTTTGTTATTGTATTTACAGTTCCTAATCCCCCCCAGGTAATCCCATCGACTGCACAACAGCCACAACCTCCAGGGTTGAGCTTTCCTGGACAGCTGTCATCCGTTTCCATTGAACTGTCACACTGTTTGGGTAGATAGGAGTTTATTAGCCAGGTGTGATGTGGTCAACAACTTTTTATTGGCCTTCGAGAGGGAGAATAACTGTGCCCACATGGACGCATGTGAGGTGTGAGAATATAACAGCTGCGTAATTGGATTCATTTGGAGATGATCACTGTCCCCCATTAGTGCCATTTGTGGACGCTGATATGGACTCAATCTTTCATTGCCTTTCATTGCCTCCTCCTCTCCCCTCGGCGATGAACAATTATCTTCTGTAAATTGATTTCTGCCGCACACGGAGTTACACATCAAACACATGCGCATAAAAGCAGTCAGAACCGTCACCCTTTGTCTCTCACACATGCCAACACACTGCATGGGCTTTATCTCTGCTTTTGGGTTAGCATACATCCAGGCACAATGAGAATTCAAAACATATGATTCTTTTCATGTTTGCTTGCCTCTAATCCCTCTAATCCACTATTTGTCATGCTCAGAATACGCCCGCTGTATTTGAACTTTCAGCAGGATCAAGTGATTCTGGTGGAGGAAAGGACTCAAAGGACTCAGTTGTTATCAGATGAGCTGGTCGACAACACGGCTGTGAGGGCGACGCCATTTCCTCAGTGCCGTCACTGATTTAATATTTCCAGGATCACTCTGAGGGCCTCTGTATGAGCAGACTGGCAGACAGAAAACATAAAGATGATTTGATCTTACTGGTTCATATCACCTTAGTATCAAACAGTCAGCTCTACCCTCAGACAAGGTAGCGAAGAGTACTAGTTTTGATTTTTCACAGGACTTCAGCTTTAGCTTTAGCTGTCAGTTTCTATTGTTGTTGGGGATAAGATAAGAATACCAAGTAGACTTTGGTTATTTATCACTGAACTGCAAAATGGACATGGCCTCTCGATTTCATAGTGAGGATAACAGCCTGTCCTAGCAGCTCAAGACGCAAGCGAGGGTCAGCAACAAAATCAGCCTGTTTCTGTTGTTGAGTGTTTGAGTGTCCTCTCTTCCCAACGGCGACTACACGCAAAGCAGCGTGACACGGCGTGCGGTTTTCACCCAAACACCCGTGTCTATTTTCCTCTCTGTCGCTTGTCTAAACGGACAAGGAACGAAGAAGAAGGAGGCTGAGCACAACACCGACGCTCGCTTTTGTCACTCAGCAGAAGCTTGTTAGCTTGTTTTGCAAAGTGGAAATAGTAGTGTATTAATAATATCCACATCTGTGATTGATCAGTTGAGCTTTACCTTGTGTCAACACCGGAGAAAAATTTTGTTTTCCGCTCACAGCGAGCTGTTTATTGACGAGTCTCTGAGTATTGTGATTTGAGTCGATGGCGACTCATTACAAAGCACCACAGACACGTTTCTCCACCTTCAGTACAGAAGAACTTGATATCATACTGTTTACGAAGGGGAAAAAGAAATTCACAGAGCAGAGAATAACTTATGGAACAGATGCAATGTGGACAGTAATCATGCGATCATGTGATGTGACGCGATATCTAACGCTCCGAGCTCTTACGTCGTGTGCCTGGTACCTGAATTCTTTCTAATAGCCAGAATGGGGCAACTAGCATCATGATTCCAATTGAATGGAACCAGAAGGGTCAATGACCAACAATCTCCTTCTTAGTTTTTTAACCACCTCAGTTAAAATGAGTTAATGGTCAAATCCATAGTCCAAAGTCTTCTTCAATGCATCATGAAGATCATTTTGTGAATCGTGCTCACATTTTAAGTAGAACTTTTGAAACAGGGTTTGCTTCCTGTGTCTAGTTGCGCTGTATCATCTCTTTCCTGGTTGAGAGGTCACCATGGTTGTGAGTTTACACTGTGGACCAAATATGGTCTGACTCCTAAAGATAAAAAAGATGGAAAAATCCCAAACATAAGGCTTCAAAACGGTCCTAAATGGGGCAGCGGATAGCCTAGCAGTTATGTTGCGCGCCCTTTGCTGAATGTCACCCCCCACTGTCTCCTCCCAACATTTCCTGTCTCCCTTTAACTGTCCGGGCAGTCGTATTGTAAATTATACAATTGGTTTGTGTACAACGCTTATGGTGGCTAAGGGAATTGGTCTTTTCTCCACCTTTCCAAACTGAACCGTATAAGAGAACAATTGAGGACCATACAGGAAAACTGTACTTTGGGCTCCAGATGAGTAAGTGAATTTCTATAGTCTTAGAACAACCCTAAAACTCTGCTGTAAATCTATTTCACTGAGTCGCACAGCCTTGTGCAGAGGATTAGAGAGAAAATCCACAACAAAGTCAGAGCTCAATCTCTGCATCGTGTCTTCATTATCTTGAACAGCTTTCTTTACGTGCAGAACTTTCACCCAAAGTTAAATAAAGAGCAAGGTATAAAAATAAAACACTACTGAAAGACTGGAGAGCTCCTTATGGCGCCTTGAGATGCTCTGTAGCTGCATAAGCTCACCAGGTGTTGTCTAACATGCAGTTTAGACCTTGCTCTGCTCTCTGCTGCTGCCTTCAGGCCGCCCGGCTCGGCCCTACAACATAGTCACTCTTACTCACTGTTTGTTTATCCTGACAGCCTCCGCAGGTTCACAGCACAAAGAGACGAGCACTGACCACTGCTTACTGAGAGACTACTTAATGGTCTGTTACTTAGATTCACCTTAGACTCTTAAGAAAAATGGTCAATCTCTTCAAACACTTGCATCCCCACGCTGTCTCTCCTGGCAGCCAGATCATTGTTTTACAGGTGTTTCATACATTTAGAATTTGTGCTTAAAATGTTTAAAACACAATATTTGCAGCTGTTATAAGGTATCTTATGTAACATTTTGAACGGTCTAAAAGCAGTTCTGCAACATTCTGTTCCCCTTAGAACAACATAGTTAAGTGTTTTCTAATCTGATGCTACAACTGAAAAGACAAACTACAATGTGTTGTGCTCTGGCATCACTAAGGTGAACACTATGTGATGGTAAAAGCAACATCAACGCCAAAGCTTTAATCTCCCGAGTGTCCCACACTATTTGATTCATCAAAGAATTTGTAGAAGTAGCCTGAGCGAGGCTGGCATCAGAGATGTTCAGTGAAGGACAAAAAAAGGTGACAGCATTGTCCCCTTAGGGTGCTTGAGGTTCTCAGCAGCTCGATCAACCGGCTGCTCTGCAGGTGGACAAACTCTAATCTGTCCGTGAGGTGGCAAACACCCTAGAAACTTGGATTTGGTGACGCAGTACTTCAAACGTGTTGAAGGTAATGGGGGAAAAAAGTATATGACTCTCATGAGCTTCCTCTTGCAAGAATAGAATACGAGTTTTATGTAACATTAAACCTTGACCTTCATCTAATTAGTCTAACAACAAAGGACATGTGACAGTTGACATACATTGCTATCCAATTTGAACACAGGAAGTGATGTTAGGAAACTATCAACATAATGCTACAGATGGTCTCTATGTATTTTAACAGACATGCAGGTTTTTCTGTTTACTCTTCTCTGGTTACTTAAAGCTCTTGAAGAATTTATAACTGCTTATGAAACAAACTGAAAATGATACTAATGCCTCTATATGAAAAGTCAACCAGAACATCTGGAATAATATAGATTACTTTCCTATTGTTAAATTTAATGGCTGTAACCATTGGCAATGGCTCAGTGTCAGATCAAATGTTTTACAGCAAGAAGATCAGAAGTGCCATTATTTTCATTTTCCATAGATACAGTGACACATACATTAGATAATACAACAGAATTAGACTTCTCTTCAGAAAACACAGGCAAGAGATACAACTTTGTCATCGTGTCACTTTCTTTTTGGGCCTCACACCAGTGACTGTAAATAAGGATGACAAGTCTCCACCTCCTCCAATTGTAAAGAAATAAAGCCAAATTACCCCCCCCATGACAGGCACTGACACGTCGCATGGAGCAAGAGATAGTCCAGGATTGAGGTGGCCACCCCAAAATCCTGAACTATATTGGCTATTTGCCTTGTCAGAGGCAGGACTTATCTTTAAATCAACTATTTGGTCTGCAAGTGGTTTCCTTTGCAATTTAGTGCAGCACATTTCCTTTAGGACTTTACATTTTGACTTTGGACATTTTTTATTTATTTTCCGAGTCCTTTAAGAATTTAGACAAGTAGGTTTAAAATGTGGCATTCTGTTACGTTACTTTTTAAAGTTAAAAAATTATACACATGACACAAAGGAATCCTTTATGACCTATACCGAGGCCAGTCAGTAGGGGGAACTATTAATTTATTGGCTTTTTGAGGAGCTGTCATGTCGTCCATCTTTTTATACGGTCTATACTTCAACTAAGAACATTTTATTGGTAATGGTAAGTGCAAATTAAATGAGCCTTACATCCAGCAGCAAACTGAATCTGAGTGAAGCTCTTTTTTGCTCTTTGCTCTAATTTGTTGGAGTATAATTTAACAAGATCTCGTTCTCCTACATGTTAAGATTGACCTCTATGCAGACATAATGTACATGTCCTCTGATGCATGTTCAGGACCACAACTACAGAGAGTTGATAGAAATGAGTGAAATGGAGAGGAGAGTGTAGCAAACTGTCACCCAAAGGCGGCAGACAGATGAGCCGTATACCTCCCTGAGCACTGATTCATGAGTCCTTCATACATTACAGTGATGGACGTTTGTCAGGTGATGAGAACAAGTCAAGCGACTTACACCAATCATTTGCTGCCTTACATCTTGGCAGCTTAACAGGCTCATGTAAAAGGAAAGATAGACAGTCGCTCAGCTCTCTTGGAGAAGACAGACCTCTTCCTACATATCAGCTGTTCCCCTCACTGAACTGACAGTCGAGAAAACTGTCGTCTGTGTCGGCATGGTGTGAAATTGTTCCATTTTTAAAACGCTTTTTCTTGTGAAATATTCCTCTGAGTCCATTTCCTGTTTGGTCCGGGGGATGTTTTTGTCTTCCATTGGTTTTGTAGTGAAAGCTCTTCTTTTTTTTTCAAACCAGCACAAAGAAACAAGTGTTCTGACAATCTGTGCCATCATTCAGTAAAATCTCTCAATGCACCATCGCTTTCTGTTTTGTATATGGCTCTGTTTGCTATAAGGGAGGCACAAAGAAACACAAGCTTTAAGAACCATGTTACACAAGTGACATGATTGACTATAGTGAGGTTTACAGATTGTCCTACTTTGCATTGAAATTTCCTGATTTTTTCTGGTTACTTTCAGTCCGAGCAATATTGCTATCTGTCATAGCCTCAGTGGCAAAGAAAGGACGGCTATGTTAGTATGGTGGAATCATTGGATGAATACTGCAAAACAAATATTGCTCAAGTCCGTCTTCTCCCCTTTTCAGTCAGTGTGTTTGCTACTGTTTGTAGTTACTTATGTCAAATGTGTGAATTTATTCACCATGTGGAGTAAATACAATTGTAACACTTCACAAAATGTAGCCATGCCTATAAAGTAACACCTGAATGTGCTGATTGCACTTCAGCTGACAAAAGCTGAAGAATTGGACACAGTGTTTGTAAGTGTGATAAAGATAAGTATTTCAAATTCAATCAAGGCTTGAGCCAAAAAGGCAACCAGACTGGACCAGCTCCTTTTGGATCAAGCCTTGGATTACTATGACCTGGATGTCTGAGAACCCACACAGACATTTCAAATCTTTTATTGTTTAAGCTTACACTCAAGTTTGAACACAAACACCAATAGATGGAAATGTTCAATGCAATTGTTAATGCTCATTTGTCAAGTTTCTGTCTTATTTACTGATTGCACTTGTGAGACATCTTGAATTGAAAGCCACTAAACTGTAGTTCATTAGTGAAGCAGACCTAGGGTAGAAGCTTGCACTCCCCTGCCTTTGACAGCACCTTGCTCTACAGCATCCATCAAGTACAACTCTAAAGACTAACCAGACTTATTTCACATCCCAATGGTGACTGAAAACAATCACACACAGAGCCCTTTAATGGGCTCTTTGCCACTTGTCTTTGAATCTGTGCTCAGGCAGATTTGCATATGCACCACCATTCAGGACAATCTACACAGTCCCATGGGTGCTGCCTCCCATGAGCTGCAACACCACTTCTCTTATAGGAGTGCAATTACTGCGCCCTCCACACTGACACAGCAGCGTAATTAACCCTGAAGTTGGCCCAATGCAACTTTCATAGTTTAACCCTTTGTGTAACAGGTCAGCAGGGACAGCCGCTACCCGGCTATGCTGAGAGCAGAGCAAGGTCTGCATTAAATCTGACAAAAACAGCCACTCAGGAAGAATCCAGCACATGCCCCCTTCGTTAGGAAATTGATGGGTTGACTGACGTAAGGCCCCACTGTGCAGAAAACACACAAACACACACCCACACCCACACCCACACGTAACATTATAAAGGAAATCAGAGAACAGGCCAAGTCATTGGATTTGATCTCCGTTTATACAAGATATTATCCACCCCTGCTTTTAGTTTTTCACATATTTTGGTGAGTCAAGTACCTTGCTTTTAAATGTCACCAATTGCACCCGGCAACACCTGCTGGAGATGTTGGACAGATGAGTCAATGATTGTCAAAATAATAATCCCACTTACATAACTACTTCTATGACCATGATGTGATGTTTATGAGTTACATTGTTGACTCATTTCACAAGACATACAGATATAATTTTAAAAATGTTTAGTGCTGATGGAAAGAATCTCATGACTCTATCTTCTTGTGGCATGATGATGGATAACAGGTATACCGTACCTTTAATAGGTCGTATCTGTGTTGTGATTAAAGAGAAAACATAGATTAAACATAGAGTGACAAACATTATGTGAAAACTAAATAATCGTATCTTGAATAGTTGCCTGTCCCCCTATGAAAAAAAAGGAAACTCACAAGGTGCTCATTCAGAATTTGTTTGTATTTACATTGTAAACCAAACCCCTATCCTTGTAATCAATGCAATATTTGACTCAAGAGTATGATAACTTGTAGCGAGGTTTCTAAGACATTTATAGACCACCCATTTCCTGATTACTCTCTCATGGAACATTGCTAAAAATGAGGTTGTACAGTATCGTACTATAAATTGAAGAGTGGATTCTTTACAGCCCCCAAAGCGAGGAGAGGAAGTCCATTACATCATGTTTTTATTGCTTCAGTGATCCTGCATGTGTCGTCATAAGACTCTCATCCAACCACTGATACACTAACAGCTCTG
Source organism: Labrus mixtus (assembly GCF_963584025.1). NCBI lineage: Eukaryota > Metazoa > Chordata > Actinopteri > Labriformes > Labridae > Labrus > Labrus mixtus. The sequence goes on from NC_083631.1 coordinate 13,435,954, forward strand.
ATTGCAAAATGGAGACCTGGGAAAAGGAACATTTTGACAAACATCTCTCTTCAAAGCAGAACGGTGATGTAAGCACACAGGCTTTTAGGTGGCTGGTGTGCAGCCAGGTAGAATGACATATGGCAAGAAGGCATGAGCAATGTGCTGCAAATCACACTTAGGTGAGCACAATCTCTGCCTTGACTTTCAGGTTTCATAAATAATGCAACGCGGGCAAGGGGAAACATTTGGATTTCCCAAGAGCAAAGACAAATACCTTTTAGATTTTAAAGTGCACTGACTTCAAAAAAAGCAAAAAACATTTTTTGGCAAGAGTAGACTGAAAATACCACTTGACGGTTCAACTTTGACCTGGAAAACACAATCTTTAAAACACTTATAAAGCCAAGCCAAGCAGGTCAGAGCCATGTCCAGACAAAGCTGTGCTAGGCTCTGTCTCATCTCTAACTCTCTAGTGTTCAATTGTGTACAATAAGAAGTCACACATTCTTTAAACAGTCTTTAGTGATATTCTTACTACTGCATTATGAGAAGTATACAGAGTTTAAGGGGAAACAATAGAGTGAAAATCAGTGTGAGAAGTGTGCAGAAATATTCAGTGTCTGTCTCACTCAGGGACGGTAAATATTAACGGACAAAGCCTTAGTGATGTCACCTATTTGTTACTGCAGGGGGCTTTGGAGTTCCATCGATGGTGGTCCCCATGCTGGGAATGCTGTCTCACCCTAACTGTCAGTCAACCTAATGACAGACTGAGGGCTGCAGCTGAGGTGGGTTTTAAGCCTCTTGTCAAACTGTAACACCACACCCACCTGTCATTCAAATCAGCTATGGGCCTTCATAACAACATCAAAACGGATGAGTTATCAAACCCCCCTCAGTGTGTGTCAATAGAGACCTGAGCTTTATTGAACCAGGCCATGTACATGTTCATTTCTGCTGTAAAAACAGGCTTTTTTAAATGGGTGTTGATGTGACTTCTGATGCTTCTACAGACAGCCTCTAGCAGACACTTGACGTATTGTCGAATTTTGCACCTCTGCATCAGCTTCATTTCTTAACAGCGGCGGTAAAAGCTTGGCCTCGGTTAGAAAGTGAGTATGAAATTGTGTCAGATTTTAAGTTTTTAAATGGTCATCTACCATAATGTAATGCCAGTAATGTATAATCATGCCAACTTTGTTTGAAGTAAAATGTGGTTTTCTGTGTCTAAATATGGCCAGTAGAGAGACCCTTTTGTGAGGAAAGATGATTCCAATACCTTCCAGTCTTATTCCTCCTCCAGCATGACTTCAGGGAAAGGAGAACAGACTCTCAAGGGCAGTGACATCAAAAGAACCCTAATAAGGCGTGAGTAGGTCACAGAATTAGAAAGCCCACTGGCATAAAATACACATTACTGTCCAGGAAATGAAAGCAGCACAAACAAGAAGAGATAAGAACATGAGGATCCTGAAAAATCCATCTTCATGTCACTTGTATATATTTCCTCACAGCATTCTATCAGATGTGTTGAGTTTCTATAGTATGGTACCATATAAACTCAAAGTATAGCGTGTGAAAAAGGTCAATGACAAAGAAGTGAAGTGGATAGGGAAGGGTTGGAGAGAGACAGAGAGAAGCTAGTGGGCTTTTGTGTGCTCGCTGGTGGCTGGAGGAAGCTGTGAAAAAGATAAGGTTTACTAATGGGCTGCTCACGAGAATGTTCAATTTGTTATCGTATTCTAATAATGTGACCGCGATGTAATATAAAGCGTCAGTGCTATTCATGCAGGCTTGGAAAGGTTTACATTGTAGGAAGGTAAGTGATTATTCCAAAAGCATTAATCCTGTCAGAGGTGGCTCCAGAAGCAAGGAGCAGTAATGACGTTTGGCTTAAGAAAGGCCATTGGCAACGTTACGTCTTGCAGCTCTTTGCAGTTTTGAAATGTTGAATGCTAACCAAGTAATTTCCAATGTTATAGGCAACACATTATTGCAGCATTTCTTAACAGACTATCCCACAGATTTTTGATTGTAACTGGTTTTGGTATAAATTCAATTTTTTCATACTCAACGTATCCCTGTACCTTTTGTTGAAACCTGTAAACTCCGTTACCCACAATGCAGCATATAAACTGCTGAAGATCAAGATGTGTTATGCAAGAGAAAAAGTAAAGTTGGATACAGAGGTCAGGCGAACGGAAATTTAACATGTGTACTGCCTGGTTCAAAAAAACGAAATAGGTCGGATTAGCTAATAGCTCAAACGAAAACAACACATTTTATGATGTCTCATCTGTGTTGATTTCATGAAAGGTAAGAGTTATTCACAATACTGACTTGATTGACGGACGGGCACGCTGCAACAGTTTGTCAAGAGGCTCAGCTACAGCTAGCCTGTCGTTAGGTTGACGTTAGGGTGAGACAGCATTTCCAGCATGGGGACCGCCATCGATGGGACACCAAAGCCCCCCTGCCATATCAGAAGGATGATGTCACTCAGGGTTTGTCCATTCATATTTACAGTTGGTTGTAACATTATCTAATCATTTATTTTGCTTATGTTTCTTCTTTTTTATGCTGTTTCTCTACATTAATCATTGCATTAGGATTTTTAAACTTTCTTTTCTTGTTCTCATCTTTGGTAAACAAATCTTTCTTCTTTTTATCTTCAGCTGAAAAGCGAATGAGAAAGCAGTGGAGTTCCTGCAGTTTTTAGCACTGTGATATAAGACTGCAGGAGTTAGCGCTTGTGCTTGGTCCTCTCTGTATTAAGATAGGTTAATCTATCATTGTTTATGACTTTATTATTCTATCTAGCTGACTGCACATTTGCAGGAGGCTTAAGCACCACCAGCAGGATAGTTTATCATTTTAAACCTTCACACCAGGTATTAGACAGGGTCTTATTCTTATAAACAGAGCAAACAAGAGTGATAGTGAGGATTACAGTCAATAACGTTGCACTAAACTACAACTAGTGCTTTTGTCTCACTCACCTTTCCCTATATGTACTTTCAATTAAGTTATACAGTGTGGAATGACACCTAATAGATAATCAACATAAAATAAACGGTAAAAGCTTTTAAGAAACAGTGATAAAAATAACACAGCAAATAAAAGAAACCACCCAGCAGATAGTCAACAGGACAAGACATGTAAATCTATTTGGCAGCAAATGTCTTGCAGTTGACCAGAAAATAAAAGCCAAGGAACGCAGCCAGCAAAAACAGATGCTAGAAAATGTACCAAAAATCCAGTTTCAAGCCAGGTGCTGGAATGTAGAATGAACGAGCAAGCACGACATGTGGACAAAAGATGACTGAGAAAAAATGTTTCCACTTGACAGTTGACCATTAAGTGTAGTGAAAGAGGAGTGGAAATCATCTTAAGAGAGAGAGCAAAATGTGAAGAATGAATAAAATGCTAATTCCATTTGAAAAAAAAAAAAAAAAGAGAGTTCATGCAACTGACATGAGGGGTGTGTTTAAAGAGGGTGGCCTGGGGTGGCATGGGCAACTCCTGAAATATGATTGGCTACCCAAGGCACCACCCCAATTTCTTAATAAAGATTGGCTTCTTGACTGGTCAAGGATGGGACTCAAGCGCTAACCAACTTAAGGGCTGTGTGCTCGAGGGTGAAAGCAGTTTTTTGTGGTATTTTACTGTTGCCTTTTCCTTTTGTCGGTTTCTTTACACATTGAAATGTAGAGGTAAATCTTTTAGAAACCACAGAAAAAATAAGTATAGGATTAGTACAACTGTATAACTGTTTTATCACATGAGTTAAAAGTTATACACATGACTTGAACATTATGTTAGATATTGAAATTGGAAATGTAAATGTGGTAATGGGTAGTGGAGACAGAGCTGGTGGTATTGGAGTTCAATGATTTGATCAAACTTCTACCTCAGAATGTTAGGATTAGCTTTTATTTTTTCCTGAATATAAATGTTTTGTGTATTCCTGGACAACAAAAGTGCTAACAGAAAGCAGTCTAGAAAGAAGAAATAACTACAACAAACCAGACTGCAAAGCAGGGATGCTACTAAAGCCCCAAATGAAGCGACAAAGCCGATGATTAACTGCTGTGCACAGATGTTTCATGTGATTAAATGAGAGAAAACTAAAAACTAAAAAGGAAAATACAAGTCCATGATGTTTCACACTTTGACATCAGCCCAGCTATATGCAGCAGTTACCTCTTCCCTTGATGCACCTTGTGGGTTTTTGGCAAATCCCACTGCATTAAAGCATTCCAGAGTGCAGGCTGCTCAATGACTCTGCATGACAGGTGGTATTTTTATCACTGCCATGTGAACTTGTGCGATTATCACTCAGACAAGGAGTTGATATCACAGGAGTAGATCAGAATGCAGGTAAACAAAAAGCCTGACACCCTGGTGGATGTCACTGGGTTGATTTCCAAAATAGTTGCTTATTCAGAAGTTTGACACACGCAGGTCTCTTTAACAATGTCGCCTGCTACTGCAAGGCCACCTAAGATGCTGCGATAAATCCGTACTAATAAATCCACCATCCAGGATTATGAGCAATCAGCTCTGACAGAACTTTGTACGGTGTCCAAGGTCAAGGTATGCCACAAAATATCATTCTCCCGTTCCCTGGTTCTCACAAACACTCAGGCTGTGTTAGACAGAGAACCCTGTGGAGGGAAAACAAGACCTGGAAGAAATTAGAAGGAGGAAAATAGGGAAATCTGGGTGTGCTGTCTTGCCTAACCATTAGAGATGAGACATTAGCCTTAATGTGCTTGATGCCCTCAGATAACCCAAGACAGGGAGGAGGTGATTAATTATAGATATCTTACATAATAATATTTTCAAAGGATAGTTATTGCTCTGACATTTCTCGTATTTTATGGTGGTGGGAAAACAAAGGCAATGTATTTACTGTATGTTGCCTTATTATACAGGTGAATCAGGTGTATATTCTGTGCATTGATTTTCTTAAAACAGATATTGAATTTTTGCATTTTAAGCAATGTGACATGTTGCTTGATTTATTTATCATCTTTTTTTATCTGATACCATTCTGATTTTTTTTTTCACACTTCAATGCCTTGATGAATAAAACCAAAGAAAGTGAATACAAAACATGTGACAAGCTCTACATTACAGTTGCCCCGACACACATATGTGTACAACTTTGGATCTTGAGGCAGGAATTTTATGTTTTAGTCCCGCCCCCTTTGAATTCATTAATTTTAATCAACTTTCCATGAGCCCCCGGGTGAATTTGCTTCTGTTGTGTTCATGTTATTTACGATAGGTAATCCATCACAGGGATGAGCATGTAATCCTCCTTTTATTTCACATTAATTACCTGTGATTGTTGCATACCAATGACAGCCACACATTAGCAGAATATACTCATACATAGGAATTGAGCAGACTTGTTCCAATTTAAAGTGTTCTCTTAGGGCTGTTCCTCAAGCCTAATCCAAGTTATTACTTTGCGAATTCATTTAAACATAATGTAACAAGGGGAATTATACAATTCCACTGCAAAAAAACACAAGAGATCAGAACAGTCACTGGATGTTTGAAAAAACTTTTGGAAAGTTTTACAAAGTGTCAAAATGTGCTGGCCCAGAAAAAATGGTGCTTGTGTAAACCTCTGTGTTGTTAAAGAAAGTAATAACTTATACTGAGTCCTAAAATATTAAATGAGGCCTTGTTTTTAAATCAAAAACTCAACTGCAGATTTTTTATGAGCTCCTTAATATGCAGCTCAAAAGACAAAACCGTTGAATGTACTGTATTTATTCTTATATACTCATATACGTACATTGCAATATGGGTAAAGGAATTAATAACCTATTTCCAGAATGACAAAACACAAAAAGCTTTAACCGAGAAACTACATTAACTAGTATCTGCTGAGCCATATAAAAGCTGAATTGTAACGCAGCTTGAATTCTTTTGTACAAAAATAAATTAGAGCATCATCAGCGTAACAAAGTAGCTGGGCGCTCTGTTTATTTTTGTTCCATATCATAAATTGAGGGCCTAGGGGTTGTAAATACTTTCTATTGTTAATTATTTGCATTTACATCGAGCCAATACTCAGTCTTTGAATTACTGTAGCTCAACTAAAATGAATGTCGTTGTGGTTTTACCTTGGGCTTGGAAAGATTTAATTTCATGCCCACAGTTATCAAGTTAGGCTGAAGAGAAAAAAAAACAATTAAATATTAATAGGCACTCTATGACTGTTCCAAAAAATTGTGTATGAACATAATGTGCTGTAATAAGCACTTACAAAACAGTCTAAGCAGTCAAATAAATTCAGCTTGAATAACTGACAGAATTACTCTGGCCAATGAGTTGGCTGACGCTCAGGTTTTAACAACTTTAAACCTTGGATGACTCAGATACTGTGATAATTTTATCAACAATATTTTAGTTTCATTACTGTACACTTTGCAATGTATGCACTGTTTTTGCTAAATTAAATACCAGCATGATTTAACCTAACATTTCTATTAAAATACAACATATTCTGCAAATGAATTTTTAAAAACTATCATTCCCTGACCAATTATGTAGATGTTCTCCATTGCACTGCAGAATGCACAGTGCATAGACTTGAACTGACTGCTTGGCTTCACTGTAGCTTCATCAGACCCCAGAGTGCATTACCGGCTCCACTCAAACCCTTTAATGAATCAACTCTGGCAAGAGCCATCAATATGAGGACACTGAATAATGCCTTTAGTGCAGACACTATGCTTGTTACCCTATCCATTCTATAAGTGCTGATGGAGGGAGCAGGGGAAAAGAGCTGCAGTGCACAGGTTGCTCTCGTTATGGTGTCAACCTCAAGGCATTTATGTTTGATAGAATTAGCTTGATCAATGTCACATCTGTTGATTTATATACATTATAAGTATGGAAAAAAAGTCTGCATAAAACACTCTGCAATACTCAAACTCAATCACACTGTAAATCAAACCATGAAATGTTAGACCAGTTATTTGAAGAGGTTTCTAATCAACAACCTGTACATGCGAGTGTCTAGAGTTACTTTCTACTCTTTGTATTATAGATGATGTCTGCTGTTCATTTTCCCTTTTTAATTATTCAATTCATTTGAGGGAGCCAATTACATTGATCACCTCTAGTTTTGCAGGACTTGGCAGTCATAACGTCCACTTGTGGTAATTTTTCTAAACTGAATTTGACTTTTCACATATTGGTATTAGAGTTCTTGAAATAGAAAGCAAAAGCAGACCTCTTTCAGGCGAGAGATTGCTGAGTCATTACAATTTATCCTCACAGACACTGACATTGGCGTGTTAGCGACTGCAGAGGTAAGGCGGAGCGTTGAGCTTAGATTTATTGAGTGGGCCTACTGCGGAGGGAAGCCGGGAGAGTAAAGTGCTCTCACCTGGAAAGTGAGGCTTATTCCGAGAGTCAGGAGAGATTTTTTTCAGAGGCTTTCGCTTCTTGCATAACTGTAAAAAGAGCTAATGAGGTCTGAATGACTCCAAAATTCTAAGTAGATTAATGAACAGTCACAGGAATGTATTTCCCAGAGCCAAATTGATTCTTAACATTTCTCAGTGTTGGACATATGAATGGACAAGACAGAGTAAGCAGAAGGTTTGACCACTTCGCTGAATAATAAACACACAGAGTGCATATCTCTCCTGCACACTCAGTTGAAGGGCTGGGGCAAACCCCTGTAAACTGCTTGAACACACCCTCAGCGTGAGGGAACTCTGCGTGATGCGTCTTCCTTGGGTTTTTTTGCTTGTAGGTTTCCATGTTAACGTACGTACAGTTCAGCCTCTGAGGCCCTGCATGCCCTCTCCGCTATTATAATAAACTTTAATGCAAGGATTTTGCAGCACTCAGTCGTGGTGACAGCCTCTGCAAAATACTTTAGGGCCTTAAGGTGCTCACCAGGGATGCAGCAATTCCAGGCTTTTACATCTCACAGTCCTCTAAGTCTCCTCTGATCCTATCAATTAAACTGCAAGCTCCTCTTTATAGTAGGCTTATACCTTCTGTCCTTTACACAGTGAAGCCTGCTTTAGAGCTAGACACTCAACTTTACAGTAGCTTTGTCAATCCCTGCAAAGTTACATTGTATTATGCATTGTCTGATGCAAAGGATGCCAACTAAAAACAAATGCATTATGGGCAAAGAGTACACACTATAAAAAATGGTATTTTAGATTTTTATTATTCAGGGTGAAATGTTGATTTTCTGATGATTCTGATGTCGATTACAAGACTCGGTATGAACCGTTGGATGTTCATGGACTTCCATCGCAAGCCTCTGAATCACAGTTTGAATTTAGGTCTAAAGATGGCACTGATGACAGGCGGGATTTTAAATGGATGCAAGAGCTGTTGGTAATATTTTGCTCAGATGTGCCTCTACTAAATCACCGCAGCTGCTCCGGAGATGTTCTGCAGATGGGTCCTGATAAGATCCCGATTTGAAACACAGAAAAAGCTGTTGGACAGGAGCATCACTGCAGAATCAGTGCCTCTTTGCATCGTATGTCTTGACCAGATTAATGTCTCATTTAGCTCATGGGAATAACAGAATTATTTTTGACATGAAGTAGCCGTTGAAATGTACACAGTACACTTTGGGTGAGAAATTATTCAACTTCAAACTCAAATAGAAATTATTTGGATAGAAAGGGTCCACAAGTTTCTGTATTTAACATGACAGACATACAGAACACTAGTATTGCTAAAAATAAATACAGGAGGTGGTTTACATGGGCTTGATGCATCCCTGTACTGAAAGTGCACAATGTGGCATGAATCCTTTCTCTTCCTGAAAAGAGCCCATGTGCATTAGTCTGTTCTCCAGAGTGCACATGCTCCTAACTGGTCTATATCCAGAATATCCCAGAATACCACACCACACAAAGCCCTCTTTAGCTGGTTCTGCCTTGAAGAAAATCTGCTACAACCACGTAGAGCCCCTGTTATACTTGTCATCCTTATCATTCTACCCCACTTATTCCAGATAATAACAAATTACTGCCTGTGTCACTCAAGAGATGTGACTGCGAGCGAGAATAAAAAGTCATTATGGTGCTTCACAAGATGTTCCTGATGAATAATCCTTGAGAGCAGAAACAGACCTGGGAGTACATTAATGTCTTTGTCACCCGCTTGTGTGTAAGGCCACTCTCGGGCACGGATTCTGTAACCATTCATCACTATTCACAGCTGGCCTGGAAGCGGAGAAGGAGAAACTTTTAAAGCAAAGATGAGACATTAAATGAATGATTCCCCAGACTAAACAAAACAGCCCCGGAGTTTGTGCTGTTTAATAGCTTCCCTGCTTCCATGCCCCTCGGTGTGTGTTCAGAGAGCGCGGAAAAAGACTCGAACAAAAGATTGTGAAAGCACCTCAGAAATGAAATGTTGAAAGGTTAAGTGCACAGCTTTCACATGTTCAAACAACAAAAGAGGTTCCACACTTGCGTGACACACAGCTCATAAAATAATATATGTTAAAATACTTCAAAAAATGGTAAACACTCCATCTGGAAATGTACATTTCTATTGATTCAATGTCCCGTAACTGCAGCAATGAGTGGTCATGAAATAATATTTATTTTTTATTTTTGTGTTGCCCCAGAGCTCAGGGTCAACTTGTTACTGCTGTGAACCTAAAAGGATGACGTTTTTACCTACACAAACTGCACTTCATATTAGCCGCTCTGTTTGATAGTGTAGAAACTGAATTCAGACCAACGGAGCGATTGAATAAGAGAAGGACTGTTTGTTTTTTACAAAGAGAGACCTCTCTGTACTGTCAATGTACAGATTCAACTGAGGGACTGAAGGAAAGTCTATATGTGTGTAAGCCTTTTGCCAAAGTGCAGTGAAAATAGATGTGAAAAAGATATAACTGAGACAACATAGAACTATACTAACCCCTCCCCATCCTCCACTCCCAAAATGCTAGTGCCAGATTGCTCCAGAATTATATTAAACAAATACGATTTACACATCAGATCATCCAATATGGAAAAAATAAAATATGAAATGTATATTTTAACGAAAAGTTACATTGCCTCATGAAGAATCAAGGCAAAAGCTAAGCAGAAAAAAATAGTACTATCAATTACATTAACAGTAGTTAATATGTTATAAATGTAAATAAAAGTAAATGGTGTATAGTAATAATGTAAAGTAAAGATAAAGATAAAGTTTATTGATCCCCATGGGGGAAGTTTTTGCGTAATATTGCAGATTTACTAGTATTGATCGATAGTGAAAGTTCAAGTAATATTGCTATGTGTGATGGATTTGAAAGTCAAATTATTCAAGTTTTCTAATAAAAAAAGAGATCAACTTATGAAGCTAACTAATTTAACAGCATATGGTTTTGCTATATATTCATACAGCTCGTAATAATCAGGTGACCCAATGGCAGTTTCGTAAAAAAATGCCCATTAACTTTTGTGACATCTTGTCACATGGCTGAAACACTGTCACGTGTCTTTGATGTGAATTCTTCTGGGGCACGTGGTATGACCGCTAGGCTATAGGGTGCTCTGAATTCTTCATCTTTTGGGTAAATTTTAGATGAGGTAGCATGTACAGTAAGAATGTATGAGAATTTTAACCTTAACATACATGACTAAGAGTCAGTTTCTCGCATGACATGCATTGAAATTTCGATGTGGATCACAGTAGGACGAAAATGTCTTGTGATGTTTGGTCTTTCAGAGTTTATCTCGCCCAGAAACCTTCCACACACGATCACTTTGTACTGTCCAAACAAGCATCCATGTTCTATTTCTCCTGTCGAGTCGTTACAACATCATTATGTGTGCTCTAGAAAGCAAGCAGTGCCACTTTAATATTGAATGAGCGGAGGAATAGCAACACCAGTATCTTGCCTTCCGTAAAGCTATCAGGACACCCATTCTGTGTGGAATGTGCTTTTTGCTGTAGATAGCATTTGCCATGGCTGACGGTACTGTAAGTATTACCACATGTCTATTTTTAGAAAGGCAATTTCAAAGTTTATTGTGCGCATATAAATGCATATGGGTAAGTGTTTAAATGGCAGTAGGCATGTGTGTTCCAGTGTGTGTGTGTGTGTGTGTGTGTGTGTGTGTGTGTGTGTGTGTGTGTGTGTGTGTTGCCTACTGTAGCTACAGGCTTGTTGTTTGAGGGTTCAACAGGCAGCACATCTTCTTTTATTCTCCAGAGGGGGAAGCCGGCTGTTTTGCTCTCCACTTTCTTTACCTTCAGGCTCGACTGAGACTGAATCACTCAGACGTTAAATCAAGAACTTCACATCTTGAATATTAGAAAATATGTAAATCTAATAACTTTGCCCCTCCGGGTTCGTTCATACATGGACAGTTGGAAGCTGGCTGCATATAAATCCTATCCCAATAAAGCCTCAGGTAGTGTTTTCTTTCAGTACTGTTGGGTGGTTTTAAAAGACAAATGCAGATTTAAAGCAGCAGAGTTAAAATTTAACAACAACCCTCTTATCACACACTCTCTCTCACATGAGAGTGGACCCATTAAGAGCAGCGATACTTTTAGCCGGTCTGCTTCTCACTGTGTGCAGACTGTTGCCTGTGCAGCATGCTTCAAAGATTTGCTAAATTTTCATCCACACTCCTCCACTCCAGCTGCCACACTTTTTTTTTTGGTGCTTTTTAAAGGAGATGTCCTCTGTGATTGGCAGCTCAGGATCAGTGAGGTACATATTCAATATAATATATGCAACACCTAAACTGTGTCATCCAGGAAAAACAACCAAGATTCTCTGAGTTATTATAAGTTACTCTGACAGAAGTGTGCCAGGCAAGGAGCAAATCATGTGTTCATTTAATTTGTAGTTTTCAATGGCATTTTGGCATTCTGCTACTAAAAGGAGATAACTATTAAAACATAATTAATTAGTGCTCATTGTTTGCTTTTGCAATCTGATTTATTCAAAATAAATCTGTTTCATTTGTATGATGTATGATGAGCCAGCACTTATAACAATACCTGCAAAGGAAAACTTTCTTTGAAAGACAGAAACCTTGAGCAGAATCAGACTCATTGATAGAGAGTCAATCGTTTCAAAAATCATGAAAGGAGACAAAAGTAGACTGCATGTTCAGAGTCTGACCTACATCGATGTCAAAAACACATAACTCAAACAGGTTACCACAATCAGAAGAACTTGTGTTTGTTTGTTTTCGTTTATTTAGAAAAAATGTGGTATAGATAGTGTTTAATGGATCTGTATTATAAAATTGGACGGAACAGTATGTTGTCTGCATTTTAATACAGCATGGTGTCAGGGTCAACAAGTTTTGAAGGACTCTTTCTCTAAATTAGTTATGGTTGTTGGTAGCACCTGCTGCCCACCGGGTTCACGCAGAAGTACAACACTTGAGATGAGTTTTGTTAGCGTAGAGGGAGAGAGCGGAAATCTTTATGTGAGAAATTTGCATATTGCTGCCGAGGCTGTTCAATTTAAATAAATTGAAAAATGTTGTATTGAACTTTTTGTTCACCGGCATCTGAAAAATGTATGAGTGCATGGCAGCTTCCTTTTCAACAGGATCATTCAAATGTGCAGGTTTGTATGAGATGATCTATTAACCAGGGCTTATAGGGGTACAAAACAATCATACCAAGTATGATATAGCAACAGAAAATCAATCAGGAGATGGTTCAAATAGTTATCATCAATTAATTGACTTAATTGTGGCTATAAAAAGTGATGTACAATATGTGTACTGCTGTTAATAATCAATAAATCAAGTTAAGTAAGCACACATGCAGAGGTGCTGTTTGTCAACAGGCGAGGCAGGCAACTGCTTGGGGCCCCAGACCAATAGGGGGCCCCTGAGGGCTCACAAATACAACCAAAGCAGTGGCCCAAAATGTGCAAATTGTGACCTCCCTAACGGGGCAACAATCTGACAACGCTCACTCTCATTGCCCTGATAAGTGTTGCATGCATTATTGCTGTGAAAACCAAAGTTTGTCAATCAAAGTCAACAAAGAGGAATTATCCGGCTATAGGAGAGAAAAAAGAAAAAGGAGAAAATAAGGAAGTGGAGTAAGCGTCGGGACACTAGCAGACATGATGGTTATGAACGCTGGTCGGAGGGGCCACTAATTGATTTTTTGCCGAGGACACCGGAATCACCACTGCACACATGTCGGGGTTCCCTTTGCTGCACTGACACTGCAAAAACAGAAAGTGTGTCATACTGAATGAAGAAATCAGTTCCCCGGTTGATTTTTCTCAAAACTTCAATTTAATATTAACTTTCCCTTTCTCCTGTCTTTATCTCTAACGTGGAGGCCTTCCCTCTGCAAACCACTTAAGCGCACTAATCTCTTCAATTAATGAATGGGCACAACAAGATAGACAGTTTGCCTGTTCATGCACAAAGATGAGGGGGGCACACATAATTTGACTCGGGGTCATGTATTTCTTGAATATTTTAACAGCTTGCTTTATTCAAATAGATTTAACACAACTTGTCTTGAATAGCAAATCTATAATCCCTTCCTAATGTGTTACAAATTTGATTTTTTTAGCATCCACTTAAAGTAGTCATAGCTTAATTTAAAATAAATTACCTCAAATATCCTTTACACACTATAACTGGCATAAAAAGTGAATAAATAGCCATTGATTTCATCTTGCGTCAAGCTGTTGACCACAGCGAGCTATTTTTACCCTCATATCCATGCTCGCTCCTCTGCACATCAGATCGGTGCCAGCGCTCAACCTTTCAGTGCTCTGGGTCAGCATCCTGGAAGTCTGCCAGACACTCCAGCTCCTCGAGACCATATGGGGTCTATGTCTCCTCACCGACCTCACTCCGCCCCTTCTGCACCTTTTGCTTCGGGGCTGCAACCTTAACCCATCCTCACCTAAATCACATCTCATGATTAAACAACACTAAAGCCGGAGCTGTTAGGACTGAAGCGACGATGCTCCGTTTCTCCAAATAGAAAAGTCACTCGTTTTCTGAAAATGTCTCCTTAGGTTGTGGCAAAATGAGGTGTTTTGTAGTTCTTCTACATTTTTGTAGACACTTATTTTCATAATGTTAATTTAGATGTGCATATTCCCAGAAGCTACTTTGTGCCCTCTTTATGGTGTGTGCCAACATGAAAAACCTGTCTTTGTCTAACGCACGGCAGCACTCATTAAGAATAATTGCTTTCCTCCATATAATGAACCCTTCTTTGACTTGAGTTCCCTTATGGATTGATGGTGAGTCCATGCTTCATTTGTGTTTCGAGGGAAGAAAATCTTGGGAAGCCTTTCTGTCAAAGCCCAGTGGGTGGGAAAAAGAAGTAGAAGAAGAAAAAAAATGTCCTCTTGGTTGGAGCATGGCAGGGCCGGGGCAGCTGCAGGACTGACCCTGCCAAGGACAGAGAGCTTCCCATGCCTGTTCAATGCCATAAAACGGGTCATTGAACAGCTAAATGGAGTCATTATGATGAGTAATTAAAAGAATACTGCTGAAGACTCCTAAAGTCCTCTTTTCTTTTGGTTCCGCTTTTTTTTTTTTGTGTCGTCATGGCCTTTTTGCTGAAAGGCAGCTGCCTGGGGCCACTTAAACTATCACCCCTTTCACTGGAATGCAAATAGCGGCCTTAGCAGCTAATTGAATCGCATTATCTATTGTCCTCTCATTTACGGGAAATCTAGCCATTTTGCAGATTTCCATTACTGATTGTTGGCGATTGAATTTTGCCCGAGCTTCATATCTGATACAGCATGTCATACACTCTGAATCACAAGGGATGAGAAAGCTGAATTGTTTCATTAGAGCAGGAGGAGTAATATGAATTTGGATCGTGCCGTTATCTAGAGCTATGCAGATATTAATATGTATGTAGGCAGGGGGAAAAAAAGGCTGTAGAATTTGTGTGTAAACAGAACCATAAAGCAAGCATGAGCAGCGCACAAAAGATGAGGAAATCATGTTTCGTTCGTATATTATTGCGAATACAAAACATCTCCCTGCAATACAAAGCTTCTCTTCCCTTTATTCTAACTTCCAATAAAAATGCATGACGTGCCCATGCGGCCTCCCTCCCTCCAGGGCGGTGTGAGCAGCACATTTTTCCTCACTTTTACCGAGAGTCATTAAGATGATAGGGGGGTGGGGGGAAGGGGGGGGGCCTGATGTTTGTTTAATTAGTAAAACTAACTTTGGAAAGAGCGGAAACTGAAACAGAGGATTTTTGAGCTCGTGCTCACTAGATAAGGTTAATGAGGTGGTTCAGAATCTTCAAATGAAAAAAGGAAAAAAAAAAGGATTCATACTTGCTGAATTCATTTAGGAGACTGCAATGCCAAAGAGGGTTATCCTCTGAACGAGCAGGTTTCATAACACTGATTTAACATGTTGACTTTATACGTGTATGTGTGAAAATGTTAAGTGCTTGTTGTAGTGGTTGACATGCTAAATCCATTCTCTTGCACTCAGTTGTTCTCAAACAAAACTCTCAAACTGAAATATTAATAAGTATCTCTGCTGTTTTTTCCCGCCCCCCTTCAGAGTAAACAAAAGAGGAATCCGTGAACACTTGCCCTGCAGAAGGACACCAGGGATGGTCCCTCGCTGCGAGGACTTCAGCCTAGATTACAGACGTAAGCGCAGGTATTTGGTACACTTGCTTGTTGCAGCTCTGCATGAGCAAACGCTTCCTAAGAGGATCACACAGAATCCATCGCTAAGCTTCTGGTCAATACTCATGACAGGGACAGTGCCAAAGACATGTCGCTCAAAGGACATGTTGCACAGTTTGCATATCACTCTATGGACTGTTGTTGTGTTCAAGCGTCCGTCGCTCAACTTCTGCTCTTTCATCCAGAGAAGCATTTCTCCACTGATAAACTAAATGTTTACGAGAGGGCTCACAAGGCAACGTACACAAACACAATAGGCTCGGGTTTGTATTTTTTTCTGGCAACAAACACATACCTGTAGAGATGATTAATTTACTTTTTCTTCTAGTTCTATTTTTGTAACCATCTCAAACTACTTCATCACTTGTCATTTTATTCTGCTCTATTCTTTACTATTTTTTTCTAATCTCTATTTGAAATTATTCTTTTTAAATGCAAAAAAAAAAAAATGAAAGAGCAAAGCTGCACAAGAAAAACAATCAGACAGGGTCACTTATTTTGAGCAATAAGATATGATTATCCAGAGTGCATCAGTATTTTACAAATATGCAAACTGGGATTTAAAATAAACAGTTGTTCTTTACCAGATATGGTTGTATGGTTACCCGGCTGAGACAGTTTTTTTTTTTTTTTTTTTTTTAAATTCTTCTTCTTCTCCTCCTCCTGATCCTTTGCTTAGTTCAGTTGTTCTTTGGACTTTGTTTTGGACATTTTAAACATGTTCACCTGAAGGAGCATGCTTTTTAAAGGTGCACTATGTAGTTTTGGTAGAGAAAGTTGAAAGTTGGAGAAGTGTACAGCTTCTGTGGTATGTGTCCATAACTCTATACACAAACTGTCCTCAGAGGAAAATTTGGTCCCTGTAACCCTGTTTGAAGATAAAATGATACGCGATAAGTTATGGTGGGGGGCCCGCAACAGTGAAACCGTAACTCTTCTGGCAGTGTTCCAGGGACCCAATTTTCCTCTGAGGACAGTTTGTGTATTGAGTTCAGAAACTATAGCATAGAATTGTTTCACTTCTCCAACTTTGAAATTTCACCACCAAATCTACATAGTGCACCTTTAACTATAGCATTAAGCTAACGTGCCATGCTTTGAAAGTTATTTTGAAAGAAAGTTATTTCCCTCTAATATGTGCACACTGATATGAAACATACGCATGCATCAAACAACGAGCGCTGCATGTACGGTAATTATGCGCCTATTAACAAAAAGGACATGACCTCAAGTTTTTAATCATCATTGACTCTTTTTCCTTGAAACACATTTTCAGAAACTTGCACAGCCTCTCTATTTAACTGACTCACTCGTTAATGGGCTAAAGTCATGTAAATCAGAGCAGATGGGGAGTCCCCTTTGGCTTTATTAAGGCTCATGTCAGCAGCAGTACAGTTTGTTCCTACTGTACGTTCCTCTTGCTGTTGACTTAATTGTAGCCAAAGGTGGACACACTATTACACAAGAATAAAGAGAGGTGGCAAACAGCCTGAAAGCTGCAATTACAGCTGTTGGCATAATGGAGCATCACCATTACATATATTACATTTAAATTATCTTGATCACAAGAAGTAAATTATAATGTTTGAAAATCCAGTGCCACAGCCCCCCATGTTCTAGATGTATTTGAATAAAATTCTTAGTCAATATAAAATTTCAATGCACTAAGTTGGTTAATAACAATTAGCATGTAAGATGTTATTAGCAAGTAAAAACATCACATTTCCACCTCATGTACATAAATATCTAACAAAACAAGCTTGTAATTTTATTCCTTCTCTGTCATGCAATTTTATTTTCTCTTGTGTAAAAAAACTGTTCCTTAGTTGTAAATACTTGACTCCAAAATGGGACTGCATAAAAACGTCCTATAGTGCCAATTTAACAACAAAGAAGTTCACACCAAACAGAGAGAAGCAATCTGAACATGAGAGGGCTCTGGAGAGACATGATAATAATGACCCTGCTCCAGAAACAAAGCAGATACAAATAATTTACACGTGTTTGAAAAGCATTTCTCACACTGTAGATAATGTATTCTGGGAGTTATGTGTTATCATGTCGCCTTAATCATTGCAACAATACATTCAGTGTGCAAGATCTGCCCGACGCCCTTAAACATGGAGAATAAGTCAGCTCTTTCAGTGCATTAACCAAAGTATATTTTGATGTTTTTCTTTAAAGGTTTGTTTTCTTTGACTTTTATGTTCACTTCGGCAGCTGTTTGAGTCACATTTAATTAAGACTAGAAGTTTAAAGAAAAAAGCCTTTATGATATATGGGAGTGTATGTTCTCATAGACTCTGAACATTAAGTCCCCAAAGGAAACATCAAACGTGGGGTTTTAGTGCTGGATCAATTTATTGACTTTGATTTCATTCTCGCTGCCTTTCAAGTGAAGCCAAAGGGGATTTTACTTAATTTGAACTTCCATAAATATTTCTACAGCAATTTAAAGATTTAATTTTAAAACGTGATTGTAAATGGAGTGCATGAACAAGCTAAATAAACCTACTACTTATCCCCATCCTAAAATAGGTTTGAAAGGCCATGGGAATTGTTTTTCAGGTGATGTTTTTAAAGAAGATGTGCCTGCACACTTTCTCCAATGCTACAAAAAGCCTTTATTCATGTACACCTTTTCGACCAGAGGTCTTCCTCAGGTGATAATTTTTAAAACCGTAGGTGGAGATATAGGGCTGCTGCTGCTGGAGAGGGTAAAGTGACAAATTTGTGTGTCCAGGGCCGAGGAGGGATCACAAAAGTCCCAGTTTAATTATTTCATTTAAAAAAAAAAAAGAGTGTCCAGAGCTATTTTCTTTTAGGGGACCCATATTTCACAGTTTTTCTGTAGAGATATATGCTTTAATTTAACTGGTTTGTAAAGAAACAAGAAGAAGAAATGGAATAATGATGGAAGAAGAATTTATTGTACATTTTGTTTTAAACACTACTCCCCGTCCTTAGAGGTATTATTGACAGTCACAGCTCCGGCAACTTTACTTTTGTACATTTGTTTCCATTTTAATTCATCACTCAATTACGAGATTTGACTATGAAATAAGTATAAAAGTTGGCATTGGATTCAGAGTAAGGTCCCTAATCCCTTTGATTGCCATCCTCCATCCAGGTCACAACAGCTTAAGGCTTTAGCCCTATCAAGCTGTAGTGCCAGCTCCCACGCTAACCTGGATTCCTAATTGATGGCACTCAAGAAGAGTTATTTGAATGGATTACTTTAAAGAGCATCATGGATTAGCCTGTGAGAGACATGGATCCAGAGGAAGCCTTAATTTAGCCACATAAAGTGGTTATAAAACATCTGTATGGATGGCAATTATTGAGCTTGCAACTCATCAAAGGAATGTAACCCTTCCTCCTCGATCGCTCGATGTATCAACCTCACTCTGGTCTGTTATCTCACTTTGGCATGTTGGCTGCTGTTGTGTTTGTTGGCGCCAAAACAGTGCATACTATTATCTGATCAATGCAGTCAAAAACACAACTGGTGGTATCTATGGCATCTATATTTGTGTCTTTTTTTCCGATAGGCAGAATAGCACCATTTCAAGGCAGCACGATCCATAATACAAGGCTAGATGTTACACTTTATGATAAGCATTGCATTTGATCAATCACAAAATACCAAACTAAACCATCACTGGTTCTGTATGGTTCTATATTAGTTTGTTTCACACATTGATCATCCAATTGTTGCGACAGAGCTGTCATGACTTCTAATATAGTTGATTTTTTTTAAATCACTTGTGACTCCTTTTGTGACAGTGACTCCTCCCCCTAAATTTCATCAAAGCACCCCTGAAATAATAGTAACGGGGGCACATACCTCACTACAGTTGGTTTGATCCAAAAGTCACAATCGAACCAACAGGTATCTACTGGCAGACACAGGAAGTGAGTTTCAGAATTACTCGGCATGACGATATGGAGTTTTAGGCTTTGTGCCTAACAAAAATGTCATCATGGTTGGTATAGGTCCAAGATAATTTACTTCAGATATCGTGTAAGAGATGCAGTGTTACATGTAAATGTCATGCATTCAAAACTTTCAAGATAGTAAAGTATAATAGTATTGGCATTAAAATGTGGCTCAACAAGCTGGATTGCTCCTACAGAGTTCCGTGGTATTAATTTGCAATGACAATAAAGATCTATCTATCTATCAATGAGTAACATTTCCTATTATACTAAAAGGCTTTGAAATATTGCACATATTGCAATATTAAAATTAAAAATACATGTAGTTAAATATTTCTTGTTCAGTGAAATTAGTTGTTTAGCAGAAGGATTAAACTATATATGTCACAATTACTTTAGGAGCTGAGCACCCCTAAAAGTCTGATCCTAAAATCGCCCCTGACCCAACAAAAACATGTCAAATGTTGTTCTTACATTGTTCTTATAATGTCTTCCCCCATTATAATCAAGTGTTGTATTTTGTAAATTAATGCTTGTACAGGCCAACACCCAGTCTTAGCAATGAATAAGGTTATCATAATGCATGAAAGTTACATAGCTTTGACAGACAGTTGTCAGGCTTTTATTACAGACTATCTAATTATTTTTTTCCCACATCATCGATAAAGAGCTGTGGCAACTTTCTCAGCACGACAGCAGACATTTCTTGATTCATGACACCTTCATTCTTCCCTCTTATTACATCTTTATTACACATCATTCAGGCATTCTGCCAGGGGACAAAAAAAACAAAGCCTATTGTCTCTGTTAGAATTATACGTTTTAAATTAAATCCATAAAAACAAACACTGATAATGTGCATGTTATTTTCAAACACTGACTCGGTGAAACTCCTGAGTGAGAAAAGAAGCGATAATTGAGGCTTTGGTTTAGAAGAAGGATTAAAAACTTGAGGCCACTCACCTTTAAAGTAGGATCTCCGGCCATCTGCTTTTATGTTCTCACTCGTCTGTCTCCCTTTTCGTTGTCCTCTGACTAGGAGTGACCCTGACTAAGGATTTAAATAGGTGAACCAGATTTGTTCATTGTCTACTAATCAGCAATGTATATGTTTTTTGGGCTCATTCCATATTCTCATTTGCAACATAAGAGATGAACCACATACTTAAATTTACAGACAGCCCTCCTGTGCCCATCAGTGAGTGTGGATTCAACCACCACAGCAGCATCAATCTACACATCTGTCAAACCACCGAAAAGGAAGCAATGATTTTTTCTGACCTACCATTTAAAACATTTCTGTACTCTCCCAATTTAAGTAGAACGGTCCTGATGCATCAGCAACGATCCTCACGATCCAAATCCAATGATCATTTAATCCAACACAATACATCCATAAATTCCACAGATTGCTTCAAATTTGCCACCGCTGTATTTTTGGTAATGATATGTTTTTATGATTTTCAACTGCTAAAGATCAAAATGCTGGCCTTTCACTGACCTTCTGACGGACACCTGATTAAGCCAATTAGGACCTTCAATTTACTGTTCCCAGCCCATGATAGCCAATGAGAGCCTGAGTTGAAAGGTGGTGTCTGCTCCGGTGCTGTTCTGGCAAATTGTATGCAACTGTGTCGATGAGTGACGTTTCTTGTAGCCAATACAATTCTGTGGATATGCTGCTTGGAGTGATTTCTTCATGCAAACAATAGAAGATTGATTAAAAATACAATATTGTTTCAGAATAGCATTAAAAGCATTAGCAAGTTAATATTTATAACAATATAGGCTGTAGTCATGATTTATTGACAGAAAACAGACAAATCCCTGTCAAATTAGACATTATTAAATAGAAAATGATCTCACCATTTCAGGTTTGATTTATGTTTGATGATGTATTTATATATTTCCAACTTATCTCTTTAGAAAGATTGCACTAAAGCTGTAAATTGCATTTCAAATGGATTATAGATTATTATCAGTGTCTGACTGTCCAACTTGGGCGGTGATGTGTCATGATTGTGCCACAGTCCCGACAAAGAATCACTCACCAAGAGTGATTTTTTTCTATTATTTGGAGGTGTAATAAATCACTTGTCTCCAACTTTGTGTGATGAAGATTTGTGCAGAGCTGGCTTTTCGGTACACAGCTGCATTGAGTAACACATGCAAAGGTACTCTGAACATCAAATAAACTTAAATTGAGCCCAATCTGATTTTCATCAGATCAAATTTATCATTTATTGTAAATTATTTACAATTTCCTCCCATCATATTGGTGTATTAAAGCAAGCAGCATACTATCTGCCAGAACACAATGCTTGCAAATGGTAGGATCCACCTCTTCCTTTCTGGAGGTCTCAAAGGGCATGCCCCAAGGTTCAGTTTTAGGACCTTTTTATTTTCTATTTGCATGATAATCCGTGTGAGATGTGTTTAATGCCATGTATTGTTTTAATTCCAATGACAGCATCATCAACTGCTGTTCGCCATCTGTCACACAGCTTTTGAGTTTTTTCAGTCAGAGTTCAATGTTGTCTAGTCTTGTCTGCAGAAACTAAAAATTGGCTTAAACACAGATAATGCATGTTCATATTGTGTTTTCTTTCATTTTAATGAGTCACCACTTAATGTCCCACAGATTGTAGTTTCCCAAGAAAATCAAATCGAGTTAGTCAAAATGTACAAGCACTTGCGTTTCCTTATTGATTGAGAATTCTTTCAAAGCACATATTGCCAATTTGGTCTCCAAACGTAAGGTGAAGTTAGACGGCTACTTTAGAAATAAATCCTGCTTTTCCCGTAGAGCTAGAAAACTTCTTGTGTCATAAACCTTTTTGCCTTTGTTGGATTATGGAGATGTGCTGTACACAGGTGCTTCAGCTAAATGTTTACAGTCTTGGACACTGTGTATCACTGTGCTTTGAGATTTGTTACTGGTTGTAGGGGCCTTACTCATCACTGTGACTTGTATACTAAATCTGATTGGCCATTCTTTAAGGTACGCAGGTGTATATACACACTTATTATTATTCTTATTTATACCACTCTTCTTGGTTTAGTTCCTTCTTATTTGTGTACATACCTCCAAAAAAAGCCACTATGATGTTTTGAAACTGTCTGTTCCTTGTCTCTGCACTGTGCTCAGGAAAAAGCGTTTAGTTTTGCTGTCCCCTCTGAATGAAACATTCTCCAGAACGACTCGACACTGGCAGATTTAATTTTGCTTGAAGCCTTTGGCTCCATCTTAAATGTCAAGAAAGTGAGACCATTGGACAGTGCCTGTGTTTTTAAATTGTTATCCTGTCAACCATGTGTCAATGACATGTGCTGCTGCCCTCTTGGCCAGGTCACACTTGTGAAAGCGATCTTGATCTTAATTGGTAAATTACCTGGTTAAATAACGGCTAAATAAAGAAAAATGTATTACAAGTTCACCTCACTTGTATTCAAAACCAATGGACTGAAAGTGAGGCTTTACGAGAATTGGGTTTTCAAACCCTCCCAGGACGATTAAGGGAGGCAGTATTACATCACGTTAATTAAAAATATATTGAAAATATATATTGAAAATATGTAAAGCTTACAGTAATGAATGACATTTTGTAATGTATATTTGATTTGTCTTAAATTTGATACAGTCACTTTAAAGTAAAACCTTGTTTTACTTGACTACTTGAATATCTCCCACAGTTACCTTGTGATGTTTTACTTTATTGTTAAATGATGACTCCTTTCTTGAGTAAAGCTATGAAACAGATGACATATTTTGGCAAGACAAACATAGTGAACAAGAAGCATTGAGGAGCCCTGTGAAAGACAGGAAGTTGTTTTTGAATGAAGGACTTGTATTATGCATGAAAATAATAGAGCCTGGTGTTAACAAACACTGAAACAGCTTCATTTCGGCTGCTTAAACTTTTGCACTTTGAAGCTATACTCAAGCGGAAGGTGACTCTGCTAGCCCAGTTGCACTTAAATATCTGTCCTCAGCGATAAAACAGTTACCTTTTTTTAAACCAAAGAAGCGAAAGGTCTTTTTTGCTCCGTCTGCCTTTGTGGAAGTGAATTCAAACAGACAACAACAATAAAAATGCAAATTCTGACTCAAAGTTATCAGAGCAATTTATGCCTGTTTATCTCCACAAATGTCCATTAGCATTTAAAGCATTTATTTGTTGCATCCTCTAGCCTATCTGGGATGATAGTCCTCCCAGTGGTGTACCTGTCATCTCCTGTTGAGATCTCCTTCAAGTCTACACTTTGCTTGCTGTGGTGCACCAAAAAAAACCCTTTCACTCAATTTGAGTGTCAAGAATGACGTCTGCCCCTTATGGAGCCTGAAATAATCTGCCCTGTCAGAGACAATAACTTTCCTTTCAAGAGAGAGAGAGACAGATTTATTCCGAACAACGGCATCACACAGGGTGGTTGTTTCCATTTGCCTCCCCCGTGTTTCCTTCCATCCCTGCATTCATCATAGACGAATCAAATTGCGACACCAGGAAAAGTCTGACTTATCTCACTTCCTTGCTAGCACATTTTTATTTTTTTCCTGTCATATGGTCCGACTGTAATGTTCCTTTCTGTGTCCTGAAACAAGGCTTCATACTGTAGGTGCAGATAATCAGTAAGTTATTATTCTCCCTAAATCTAATGATCATCAGCTGATACCTCTGAGCTCTGACTGCATACCTACACAAACAGTCATAACAAACTCCTGTATTTAAACTCCATGCACTATCATCAGCTACGGCTGACCACAACAAGCTTGAAAGCATCCTTACGACTGGTTGTGAAACGTATCTTGCCTTTTAGGCCAGAGCCTCTGTTAGATAGATAATATTGCCAAATAGATTCTCAAACTCACACAAAGAGGCAAAAAAGTTCAAAAGACTTCAAAGAGACACAAACAACTAAAAATGGATGTAGAAAAAACAGACAGAAGCAAAATGTCCACGAAGCTATATCTAAATTCCAACAAAGACATCTGAAATAAGCACAAAGACATGCTAACATTTTCAACAACAAAAATAAGCAACTTAAAGCGACGCAAAATGGACACAAAGAGATAGGTAATGACAACAAAATGATGCAAAATGACTATCGAGATGCCACAACACACTAAGAGAAGACAAAAGCACCATGAAAGAATGAGAAACAGCTACAAACAACATGTGCAAATGACCATAAATAAATGCAAACCAAGTACAGACAGAAACTGAATCACTACAAATAGATTCAGACCGACCTGAAAGAACCAAGAGCCAAATAAATGAAAACAATTTAAGACAATTGAAGTTTAATAAAAGGGCTTTGGTTGTCTTGCTCCTATAAAGGAGATAGGGGGTCTTCATCTGTGCCCAAGGTCTAACCATCTTTGGCACCATCTGCCACTAAAAGCTGACAGCCAAATTTCCAATCATAGCTGCTTTGAACTGTGATGACAGTCTCTGATTGGCAAAACCCTGCATGCATTGCATTTGTAGTAAAATTTGAAAACATGCAGTATCTTTACATTATGTCAGAGAGAGAAGTTAAGCAAGCAGGCAAATAGTAATATTTTCTCATAGTTTGTTATCAAAACGATTATAAGAAACTACCATCATTTGTTAAGGAAAATTTGAGGCATCAAAATCATAGCAAAGTAAAACAAGAGCAGGGGTTTCAGTGTTAGGTTCACAATAGGTTCACAGAGGTTGAGCTGAAATTAAAACGATTTCCTTGTGCAGAGAATGTTATCATAGGGTTAGCATAACTGTTAATTCAACATGTGCACAAACAGAAAGAGAACTACAATAATCATCTTTGTTATACTATTGAAGGAAAAAAAGAAACAAACAGCAATATAAAACATAATGCAACATTTTGAATGGTTAATGGCTGTATATTTAAATAGTTGTCTAATATGGACAAGAAACACTTTCCTGGTACTCATTTCACACTGCTCCCTGAAACAGGTTCAGTCATGTATTTGTGTGTGGATGTATCTCGAACATATGTTTATAATAAAGAACTAGATACAAAGGGGAGCTGCTATTTCAAAAACATACAGAGAAATGTAAACCCATAGTAAGCCAATCAAAGGTCATCACTGAAATGGGAGCTTATAGTAGCTCACATTTTCGAGCATATGTTCCCCTACATTCTGTAACCCGGCAGTATCTCTCACCAAACATCCTCCAAACATCAGTCTGCCCAGCAGCAGCTGAGCTCTACCTCTTTCTACACTGCTGCCTGCCATCAAAAGCATAACTCCCTCCACCTCCTCAGTCTATTCCAATTAGTATTCAGCGTGGGAATGTTGAATGTTTTAATATCTGCTCATGTTCAGTTAATGTAAAATGTGAAACTAATGCTCCGCCAGTACGATTTTGAGCGTTGGGATTATCTCTGTCCAACTTGATAAGGTTTGATTTTTTCTTTAAACCGCCAAATAAAAACTAAAAATGTTGTAATAAATCATCCGCCTTTGTGATGTCTGATGTCCTATTTACATTAAGTAAATCGGTTTAAAAGGATCAGATTCCACAATTAGCTCCAAACACTCTGAGATGATGTTGTCTTACTGAAAGTGTCAAAGAGTCTACCAGTGAAAGGCGGCTCAGCTTTTCACAGCTTGTCAATCAGAAGTGTTTAGGTCGTTCTGTCAGTCAGAGGCGTAATTGAATTAGCTCGTCGCTTTCTGAAGGTTAACTGGTGGGAAAAAGCCTTGGCTGCAGCTTGGTTGAGGTAATTGACCAAGATAAGGACAGCTGTCTTTTTTTTACAAAGTCAGCATAACTGAACTTTCAGCAGTGCGCTTAATGCAAGAATTTAATAAAACTATAAAAAAATAAAAAAAACAAGATGTTGAAACCCAGTTTCCCGGTTGAATCCCTTTCTGTCACACTTAGGATGCCCAGTAGCTCTCACTTAAGTCTGACTTGTCATGAGTCAGCAGCCAGAGACATTCCTGGCAGACTCTGTGGCTCGGAGGGCCAAAATAACGTGCAAAGTTGATGGTCAGTTGATGGCCTGGAAAATTGCATTTAAACCTTCAGGTGTTATTCCGAGTAGTATCTTACTCTCAAACGTACAGAATTAAATTAAACTCTACTTTGCTCCTGTCCCTTTGATAAATGCTCTCTATAGCCGAGTGGCTTTTTCCCTGCTCAGTATGCATGCTGCAGAGCTGAACCGTTATGGTTTTGTTACAGAAAGCAGCACAGTACAGAGATCACGGCATTAATGGTAAAGAAAACTGTGCAAGGTTGAGCCGGACACACATCTTTGCTATTTTGTTTACTGCAAAAACCCTACGCTTGCTTTAATTCCCCAACAGGGTGTCATTGATGCATCTGTCTCTGTGAGTGAGGTGTGATTCCATGCCATTCTCCATGGCTTATCATCTTTACAAGAGGTGTCACCCAAAGTAGAGCTTTTAGTTTGTAATGAGATTTTTTGTTCTCCCTAAGCTTGAATCATGCTAGGTCACGAGCCTGCTGAAGGACTCTTGATACACTGAAGAACAATAGAGAGAGATATTGGGAATTTACAAGAGATGGCGGGGCAGTAAGTCATTTAAAGTTTTACAAAGTATGACACCTGCGTTGAATACTAAGCAGTGAGAGGGCTGAATGTAACTTTTCAAAGGAACAAGAGGCTGTTTTACATTCAGGATGCCTGTGCACGTCTCTATCTATCCAACCTTTCACTCAGGGCCTTAATTATCCCCAAAAAATGATCTATCGTTTGACATTTAGCACTAATGTATCATCAGCATTAATTGAGATCAACTCACACTTCAGCCACACTTATCATCTTGATGCTAATTTAGCAGCTAATTGGGAGGGACCAATGCTAATTGGCAGAAAGAGGATTTCATTTGTCCTGTATTGATCTCTGCTAAAGGATGGCTGTGATTACTGAGGGAAAGAGATACAAACAAAGGTCTATGTATTTTTATATATTTTTCCCATTATTATTTCTAATAGTGTTATAGACATTAAGCATTAGTTACCTGTGAACACATGATACTTGTTTGCAGACTCTATTAACAAAATTTACTTTTTTCTTGTTAACATTATTGTTTCTGTATTACAACACATTTCACAAATACCATTTCAACACATGAGGCGTTTGATTTTGACCCTTACATTCTTACACAAGTCTGCTGTTTAGTTAAACATAGCCACAAACGGCCCCCCTCCACACTCAAAGCGGCCCGCCAGTCAACTTCTAATATCAATAAACTATAAAGATGAAGAAGCATCACATCATCTGCGGATTTCAGTCTTGGTTGCCAATAAGACACCATGCACATAGATCAAATGCATTAGAACATGAAACAGAGACATATTTCTTGATTCATTTTCAATACTGTTTTGCAAAATATAGCCTACTTAAATAACCATTAAACAGTCAGGTCATAGCACTTAAAAGTAGTTATAGTTGGCTTTTATACTGGCTTGTTAAATTGAGCTCTACTACGTGCATTTGAGTATAAATGTTGGTATCATACTTTCTGATGGCAGCTAAATATTTGTTTCTTATGTTAAATAATAAGTCACTCTTATTATCTAACTGAGAGTATCCCATCATTTCTCACAATTTGGCCCTCTGGCAGTGGAATCCAGTTAATGTTGTAATAAAAGTTGTCTATCCCTGCTCTAACGGAAGCTTTATACTGCTGATCAGTCAGCTGACAACCGTTAAACAGTTTGACTAAGACAACACACACATTTACAAACTATTTACAACAACATATACAGTTTTTAGATTTGCTTTGGTCAATTAATATCAGCCAAATATGTTGTTGTTGCAATCTATTTCACAACATGACTTTAGCAAAGAGCATAAAACTAACCAGATCACTCACTTACCAAAATAACGTGCAGATACTGAGGCTAAAGAGTTGTTCTTTTACACTCCAAAAACAGTTTTGTACTTAGTTGGGTTAGTTCAATTGACATAGCAGAACACAAAGATGTTGCTCCCTACATATGGTAACTATTTCCTTAATCTTCTGTTCTCATCAGCTTTAAAGAGGTTTAGAAAAAGTCCCAGCTCACTGTCAACCTGTTTAACCGCCACGTTACTCTTTGGGTTCACTTTTACTATTCTTCTAATGTCATTTGAGGCTGCGATGGTCAGCTGTTTCCATGAAAAAAAAACAGCTCTTAAAATCAACTTTAAGTTACATGCTCAGCACCAAACAACAACAAAACGGACATTTGGCATCAAGCAACCAAAACAAGAAGAGAGAGAATTTCCGATGTTAAGAGAATCTAGCAACTGAAGAGCTAATGACGGAGCTAAAGAGAAAATGATATGGCAGATGGCCACAAAGACAACCTGAGCTAAACACTACATAATACTGTTGCAACATAAGCACTGGATGAAACAACGATTAACCACATCAACTTAAAATGCTGATGACACGTGAACGTTACACTCACAGCTCGTTTACACTGCCCACGAGAGGCCTAAAATACAAATGTACTTAAAGCTTCTCATTTCATTGTTGGTAATCAGGCCAAAGTTGTTTCATCAATCCGATCAAAAGAAACTTGTGTTTTCAAGTGATCTCAAATCCCCCAGTACAATGAAACACCAAATACAGTTTCATATCAGCACATTTATCCCGTAATTTCAGCCTCAGGAGGTCAGACTGTGACAAATACTCTGCAGGATGTTTCTTCTGGCTCGGTTTTTATATGAGGAAGCAACTCCAATTGTCATGTGGGAATAAAGGGCTTTGTCTGGAAAACAAATGAATGCAGTGCATCGAGGTGGCACACAATATTCCACACTTAGAAGAGAAGTCGGGTTACAGTAAGTAGAAATTCCATCTGCTGACTTCATGTCTGCTGCAAACGACAAACCAAGTTTTTTTATTGAAGCAATAAAAAGTGCAGAACTTTAAGCGAACAGTATTCAAAGAAGACGGGACCATCATTTCTTTCCAATATTCAATATTCCCGGAGTAATTAATGTATGAGTTTAATATCATCTGTTAAAAGCCGAGCATATGCCCTCTCTCTCCTTCTCTTTGAAGTAATTCAGTACCTCGGTGAGCACAATGTTTCCCCTCCCCGAGAGAAGTAGTTCCATTTCAACTCAATTGATTCCCCACTTCTGGTTTCCCATCTTTTACTCTTTTCATTCTTCCCCGCATGCATTTTCAATGACATCAAATAAAGGGCAGTCATTGGTATGGATGAGGAGGGTCCTCAGAGATGGAGGCACCTTCACCGCCACAAAGCACAAAGATAGGAAGCGCAGGGGGGAGAAACAAGAAAAACGCAGGAGCCTCAGACTGTTAAAGCTGATCCTTTGATATCACCCGTGTGTTGGAGATAGAACAGAGAAATACCGGTTTAGTATGCGCGGCGAAATTGCTGGACACACAAGTAAAAAGAAACAGAAGGGGACTGAGAGGCAGAGATAGCCACAGAGGGTGTCGAGGTGCAGTCTGGTGTGTAGACGATTGTTTGCAGGGAGGCAGACACATTGGTTTAAGATCTTTTTTCTTATTGTGGCTTTCTGGAGCTTGTGTCAAAGTTTGCCTTGAAGCGTTGGCTCTTGTGGCAGCCGGAGCAGCACTCCTAAGGCTCTGTGTGAGAGAGAGAATGACTCTACTGCTTCACACTTAAAGACTCAAACCAGAACGTCTTTGCGGCTAAAAGATCTCATTCTTCTTCAACGGGGTTTCACCCCTTGTGTGAATTTTCATAGAAGACGCCAAAGTATTAGATACTTTTCTCAAATGTAGTCACTTTATTTGCTGCCAAAAAAAAAATAGACCTCTCTATTGCTGCACATTTTACAGAGTTTTGTACGAATGACATACCGAGCAGAAGTGAAGTATGAAGAGGCCCCCGAGCAAACTGAAATTTACAAGGTTGTGTTTGAATCATTCTTCAACAGCGGGGGTTTCAATAGGTTATCCACAGAAGAGAAGAAAAATAAAATGCCTTCATTACCCAGTGTATAAAGTCTAAATGGAAAAAGAGACTGTGCAATGGCTGTCTGTGTGTGATAGGGGAGTAAACTCGGCTCTGATGCCTCGGGTGTTCTGGAAGGCTGCACTCTGGGCTCGCACTGGACCACACAGATTGCTGTCATTATGGAGAGAGGGTCTGTGGTGGCAAATACACATAAGCTCTCATCAGGAAACATACCCTGCTCAATGCCTTGGGCTTATTTGGAGATCTGAATATACAGTGTGCGATTTGCATGAAAACAAAGCACTGAAAATTAATTTTGATGTAGTTGCTTGCTTTGTTTGTCCCCTAACGACTCACCACTACAGGCGTTGTTTTTTGTTGTCATGTGCTGTGGATTTATCAGGACATGTTTGCAGGAGTAGAGACCGTGTTTGAATGCGAAATCTGAATTTTTGTCATGCAAAAGCTGCAGCAACACCTATCCGTGTGTGCATGCCTGTGTGTGTTTGTGTTTCTCTCTAACAAGGGGGAACAAGCCCAGCTCTAATCTATGCATGGTTTCAGTGGCGAGGAAGTGAATCAGTAGAGAGTGAGTCACTGTGGACAAACAAAGCACAGCCGACGCATTCTAATAAGACGAGACTTCTCAGGTTCAACTTAAACTTCCTTTAAGCCTCCTAAAGCGTCTCACACCAGTGCCACACTGTGAGCGAGTTTAGGGTCGGGTCAGAGCTCAGTCACTGCTGTGCGCTATCTGTGATGAAAGGTCAGAGGCTTGAGAGTAACAAACATCATTTCTTTCTTTAAGAGGTCCTTTTGCCTCAGCAGATATTCTGCAGAGTATTTTCATACTCATTTCATGCAACATTTGATTTGGAACCTCTTTCCTCCCAGCTGTTGTGAGAGTGTTCTTTTCTTCAATGCTCCTCTGCCACTGCTCTTTTGTCGTCATGAAGGTGCTTTTTGTAATGGCAGCCTTTGGCATTATGTTGCTGTGTCCTCCACCACAGGATGCTCTTTATCTGTACTTGAAAAGCTGACCACTGCTATTACTTGGTCACAGTCAGCGAGATTACATCTAATTTCTCAGAGCTGTGTAGACGGGGGAGGAATGCAATTTCAATCTGTTTCTAAGCACCCAAAATTGCCCTTCATTTGTGTTATAAAATGTCACTCTAATGCATCTTTGAATAAAACCTGGCCTGTGCACTGTTAAGTGCTCAGAGACAGAGTCCTGCAGAAAGCTGGATTTGCAGGACTTAAATTCAGTGAAATGGTCTGCCCTCGGTCCTGGAACTCTGTCGCACTCGAAATGGCAATAAAATCTTCATGCTGACAGCAACTAAACCGGTTATTGGTTATTATTG
Organism: Labrus mixtus; assembly: GCF_963584025.1. Classification (NCBI taxonomy): domain Eukaryota; kingdom Metazoa; phylum Chordata; class Actinopteri; order Labriformes; family Labridae; genus Labrus; species Labrus mixtus. Next base: position 13,467,864 of record NC_083631.1, read on the forward strand.
AAAGTGGCTTTTGCATACACCACATAGCAATACAGCTTACTGTATTATACATTATATTTACAATACGGGGTAAAGAATGAAAATCGGTGAGTAGAAATTGTGAAATGCCAATGAAGACCTACCACATTGCATTTCTGCAGTAAGTCCATTGAAAGTGGGCAAAAGTGCACCTAATCTAAACTGTGAGTTGTACATTAACATATAATCACACCCTGCAGGGGAGCCGAAATCTATGTGAAAAATACAAAGCCTCAGATTACAGAACCCGTCTGTACCAGCTGATATGATATTTATCAGTGGACAGTAAAGTGTGTACCGCTGGACATGATTCAGAGCTCATGTGATTTTCTTTCTCCAACATTATGATGTCCAATCATTCTTGTATTACTTATTATTTATTAATTTTAGGTTTGTATGTCATTTTAATGTAACATTAAGCATGCAGTAACATACTGTTGGTTTTTGTCGTAGGGTATGAGAATACTGTAGGTGAAAACACAGGGGATGTTTTATTGTCTGTTAGATTTGCTCAGGGATAAGACATGTTGAAGATCCTCAGAATAAACTTCAATAAGACGAACAGAGAAAATACAAGAAGAGAAAGAACAGCCAAATGCCCAAGCTCTGTAACCTTTAGAATCATATACATTCATATTAATTTATACAAAGTCATTCCCTTTTACCTGCCTAACCAGAATTATTACCTACCACATTATTTTCAAGTTATTTTGCCTTTAATCAAAAGGGTATTTGCAAAACAAGATAACTGTAATAGTATCAAAACAGATGCTAATGAATAGGGATACAGGATTGCAGACCACCCAATCCTAAATATTAGATTTTCATTAGTGATTAACAATTACTCTGGTTTCTACCCCCAAACTGAGACTCATCTTATTAAGTGTCAAACCAAGGGAACAAAGGGGACAAATGAACATTATGTTCTTTGATGTATGATGAGAAGAACCACAGCACTCCAGGTTAAATGAGACTCAGACAAAGGTCAAATGTCAGCAGGAATAATCTTTAAGTCCAGGGTGGCAGGTAGGGTTACAGTTTCAAGTACACTCTCTGTAGTAAACTGTCACTTTCATTTAATTCTAACTGTGATTATCCCTGTTGTCACCTATGTCCTCTACCACAACCCCACACACAAACACACACACGCACACACACACACACACACACTCACGTACACACTCAAACACTTAAAGGAAAACCCAAGGCAGCTCAGCATATTCTGATTCAAAATCTTAAACACATGAGTTTGTCCTGTATTTAAAAAAAGTTAATCATGATTAATCACATTTTTAATTGCATGTTTGAAATTCCATGAGTTTGCATTTCCAATTAGTTTTTATGAATGTATTTTGTAGTTTGTACTTTATTCATTAAGGGTACTCAATCATTTAATTCATTTTTATTCATAACAGCTTCTTCCCCAGAGCTGTGGACACACTACAAACACACACACACAGATAGAACTCATCCCTGGACTACAATAATGGACTGTGCAATAACTTTCGTGTTTTAACTCCCTATATTCAAATTTATTGAGTATTTTTTACATTATTTTTTACAAATATTTACGGGTATGAATGTGTATGTGGGTATGGGTGAGATGTGCTTGGATTGTGTATGTGTATGCGTGCTGGTGTATGTGTACTTATCTTATATTTTATATGCTGCAAACAGGATTGCTTCAACTGAGTTTCGTTGTATAGCATGCAATGACAATAAAGATAAATCTAATCTAATCTAATTTGTATGACATCAATTCATAACAAATGTTATCTCAAGACCCTTTACAAAAAGAGCATGTCTAGACCGTACACGTTGTCTTATTCATAAAGATGTTACATTGATCCACCATGAGCACAGTATTAAGCCACATTTAGCAAAAGAATAAAGTGGCATGGAAAATTTGCTTTGAATTAACAAAATGTATATGTTTATAATTGCTGACCTTAATCACATCATGGGTAATGTGTTAACATTAGTCAGTGTAATTAGGTCAACAAGAAGTGTTCTCTTTGAGACTTTATAAATAAAAAATGTAATACTACACTAGATGTGAAAATATGGAGAAAATGACTTGAAAAAGCCACTGCAATTTATTATTAGTATTATAATTCTTATTATTCTATGATTGTGTTCTTAAAGTCAAAAATAAAGAAATAGTTGGATGTAGTCAGATTTATAGACCAGAATTTCTAAAAATCATGCTAGTTACCAAAATCAATTCTTAGAAAAAGAAGATAATGGATTTTGGAAATTAAGAATTTATTTACTTTTTACTACTACGTGGCTTAACTGGTATTATGTATAAACTCTACAACAACAAAACCAGATGGAGTAATCAACTGGAGTATTCAATCCAAGTCAGAATCAGGAATACTTTATTAATCCCAGCTGGGGGATATTCTGGCATTTGTTGGACACTGTATTTTTCACATGAGAACCAAGTTTTACAGCAACATAAGGATGTTTCTCAACTGCATTGGCCTATAAGAGCAGATTTAAAAGACAGAATCATTGCTCCCATTTTTGCAACCACTGCTTGTCTGCCTTTGATAAATATCTTAATTTAATGCAGAGGTCAATCTAGTAACCACAGCTCATCGTTGTCTTTTCTCTTTTAGAATAAGATATGAATCTATTCATGAAGGTCTTCTGAGGAAAATCCTACTTGCATTGATCCAGAGTGTCATTTCATGTGTTGTTGTATAATTGATTCAATGCAGCGCCTTAACAGTGGCCTCTCTTGGTTGGGCCTGACAGTCCTCAGGTTAATGGTGTGAAAACAGGGACCCTGCTTTCCCCAACCTGTCAGGTGGTAATTGGCCCATGGTTCCCTTAAATTGCAGTCCGCCACAGGGACTGCACACACTTTTCTAAATTGTGTACAAAACAATTAGTGTGGCATGAACATGGAGAGAATGCAGAAAACATGGATCCTTTGCTTTGTGTGCAACATTTCAGCACTATCATGTGCAATAGAAGTGAAGTCAAGTCATATTTATTTATAAAGCACATTTAAAAACAGCTATAGCTGACCAAAGTGCTGTACAATGCATTAAAAAAGAAAAAAAACAACTTCAGATCACAACGTCCACAAGAGAGAAATATATATATAAATGTATACATATATACATATATAAAGAAAGAATATATAAAGAAAGCAACAAAATAAAGTACAATACTCTTTCTGATAAAATGTAATTAATGTCAACTATGTGTTTGTCTCTCTCTCACAGGTTATTCCTCCATGCCAGGAAAGAGATGAATTAAGGAAGAGAGTGGCAGAAATAATAAGATGAGACCATTTAATGATGGTAACCTTTAAAGAAGAAAGCACAAGCCAAACTGGGGCGTTGAAATCTCTTCTAAACTTCACCACCAGTAAACTGAAGGCAAACCTCAATGAAAGAAACTGAGTGGAAGGTCAGATACCCAACATTTCTCTGATTGGTATGTGAGGACAATAGCATCCATCAATGAAGAGGAGACAAATAAAAGGATTGTTTCTGGCCTGGAGAACAGTCGAACATCAAGCTGATTTCCCAGAAGGGTCGTCTCAGTTGTCCTGAAACCACAGCAGAGTCCCTCTCCACTCATTTTATTTTTTGGCCCTTTCTCTCAGAGAAGCACCAATGGCCTGCAGCTCAGGCATGGTGATGAGTGCCTTGTTTTGGTCTGTAGCCATTGTATATTTGACTCATATTGGCAGAGTCAGTGGAGACTGCTGGCTAATCGAGGGTGAAAAGGGCTTTGTTTGGCTTGCGATTTGTAGCCAAAACCAACCACCATATGAGGCCATCCCACAGCATATCAACAGCACCATTGTTGACCTTCGTCTAAATGAAAACAAGATCAAAAGTATACATTATTCCGCCCTAAGTCGCTTTGCCAACTTGACTTACCTGAACCTGACCAAGAATGAAATCTCCTACATAGAGGATGGGGCCTTTTCTGCTCAATTTAATCTACAAGTCCTTCAAATGGGCTTCAACAAGTTGCGGAACCTGACAGAGGGGATCCTCAGGGGTTTAGGAAAGCTGCAGTACCTCTACCTCCAGGCAAACCTTATTGAGACTGTGACACCCAATGCCTTTTGGGAATGCCCAAACATTGAGAACATTGATCTCTCCATGAACCGAATACAACAGTTAGATGGGTCCACATTTACCAGTTTGACCAAACTGACCACCTGTGAGTTATACACAAACCCGTTCAACTGCTCATGTGAGTTACTTGGTTTTGTCAAATGGCTCTCAGTTTTCCCCAACAGGACCAATGAGCGGATGGTGTGTGACTCTCCGCCTGGTGTTTCTGGTTATAGTTTACTCAGCCAGAATCCTAACAATCCGACATACCGAAATGCGCTCCACATGCTCACCACTGTGTGTACTGATGACTACGTGACACCGTTTATTCCCCTACCCCCAGAGCCCACGACACCCCCACCGGACTCAACACTTTGTGGGCTGGAAGACTGTCCCTCAGGTACAGAACCAGAAGACCTTACCATCAGTACAACCTACAATGATGTGGAAGTATCCCCTATGATGAAAATGAAGCAAGTATCAAATACAGGTGCCACCATCACAGTTCAGATTCCTTATCCTTTCAAGAAGATGTATATCCTGGTTTTGTACAACAATAGCTTTTTCACATTTATTAAAAACCTGAAAGACATAAAAGAGGACGTCGAACTCAAAAACCTTAAACCCCAAACTGATTACACATACTGTGTCGCTTCCGTGCGTAATTCTCTTAGACACAACCACACTTGTCTGACAATCACTACTGGACCTCGGAATGGAAAAGAAAATGCTGTGAACAATGCAACCGCTACTCACTACATCATGACCATTTTAGGCTGCCTCTTTAGCATGGTCATTTTCCTTGGTGTGGTCTACTACTGCTTGCGAAGGAAGCGTCAGCAAGATGAAAAGCACAAAAAATCGACTAGCCTGAAAAAAAATATAATGGAACTTAAATATGGTCAAGAGCTGGAAGGTGGGACTATTTCTAGAATGTCTCAGAAGCAGCTGCTGGCCGGGGAGAGCATGGCTCGTATGCCATACTTACCAACTGCTTCTGAGATGGAGCAGTACAAATTTCAAGAGATAAATGATACACCTCAAATGATGAAAGGAAATTATATGGAGGTGAGAAGTATGGACCACCATGAACGCAGGGAGTGTGACATGGGTATGCCTGGGAATAGCCAAGGGTCGGTGGCAGAGATCTCCACCATTGCAAAAGAGGTTGATAAAGTCAATCAAATCATCAATAACTGTATAGATGCTCTTAAGTCAGAATCCACATCTTTTCAGGGGGTCAAATCTGGAGCAGTTTCCAACGCAGAGCCTCAGCTCGTTCTTATATCAGAACACCCACAGAGTAAATCTGGCCTTCTATCCCCAGGTTATAAGGACAGCTACCATCACTCCCTGCAGAGGCATCGGACCTCTGACGCCTCCCCAAAGAGACCCAGCACTGCCACAGGAGGACCACGAAGCCCCAGGCCTTATCGCTCTGAGTCTAAGTACATAGAAAAAACCTCCCCGACAGGAGAGACCATCCTTACTGTAACACCTGCCGCCGCCATCCTGAGGGCAGAGGCAGACAAGATTCGCCAGTACAGTGACCACCGGCACTCGTATCCCGACGCTCAAATAGAGGAACTTGAAGGACCTGACGGCCACAAGTCCTCCATGCTGGAGCCTCTAACTCACTCCCGCTCCAGAGACTTAGCATATGCCCATATGTCTTCTCATTACCATAATCTAAGCTACTCCTCCAGTCCTGAATATTACTGCAAACCTTCACACAGCATTTGGGAGAAATTCAAACTCCACCGTAAACGACACAAAGATGACGAGTACATGGCGGCGGGACATGCGCTGCGTAAGAAAGTCCAGTTTGCAAAGGATGAGGACCTCCATGATATTCTAGACTACTGGAAAGGTGTCTCTGCCCAACATAAATCATAACCTCTTTAGGTGTTTTTAAAATGGACCACGCGTTGCAGAAATTACACAAAAACCTCATCTGACATTTTCATCAATGGATACTTCCACGTTATAATTAACAACTCACTAAAAGTGAATCACATTCTCTTTTGACTTTGACGAACATGGGGTAAAGATTCTTTAAATTTGTCATTTTATGTAAAGCATTCATCTGGAAACTTTTATCTATTAAAAAGAAAATATATTGCAAATTAATAATATATATGTTACAATGGATTATAGGTTTTTGGGTATCGCATGGCCAAGTCCTGTGACAGTGGATTTGCTGTTGTGTAATATGAAACTACAATATGAAGATGTGTCTACTGAAACCTCACTCTTTTTTTCTGAGGAACTACCTGGACCCTTCATTGAAAGAGAACTTTCGTTTCTATCCTTCCTGCTTATATTTAATTCAACTAAACTATGTACAGATATGGGTTTCTATATTTGCAATGTTTGCTGTGTAAATGGAAATGTATTAGTAAGTGAATCAGGTTTCAATCAAGCAGAGCACTGTTCATTTAAGATAACTTGGTCCAACGTTTCAGATTGTTTGTCATTTTTACCTTCACTGCCTGTTTTTTTTATTCTCTTTCTTTTGAAAGCTTTTACACGCATTGACAGAGTACTACAGACAGATTCTGTTTTAATGTTCTCTTTATTACACAACGCGGTATTCAGTGGATGGAATCTCATTGACTTTATGCAGGTAGAATGCAGTATAACATGCTGTAATGAGGGTCTCAGTGAAGCATACTTTTATTTTTAGTACCAAAGTAGAAAATGGTAAAATGTTTACAAAAATTCTGCAATGTCTGAGATTCATCCAAACATACAGCAGTAGGTCCTGGTCGACTAATTTTCCTTTTTTTTTTTACTGTATCGGTTACTCCTTCGAAAGTGAAAACATGAAGGAAATACAGCATCCATATACCGGACATGGTATTGTAACCCTACAATGAATCACTTATATTTAAAGGTGAAGTCAGCTGTACTTTGTCGCCTGTTGTTAAGGTAAAGACAGCTGTTCTTCCCTACAGGAGGGCCCGATGGATGAATGTAACAGATACATATTCTGATCTGTCTATGGCAGCTTTCATGTAAGGAACTATTTATTTAATGCTATTAACGACTGTGTCTTTTCCTTCGCTTCAATATATTTGCTCCCAGTGTATTATATTGCATACTGTCTGATCCGATAAATGCAGGAAAGTAGTTTGATATTTGGATGGGCCTTGTTGCTTGCTGAGAGGTTTCATTTGGTTTGTAACTGCAAGGCTGTTCAATTCTTTTTGTATATTATGAAAGCTACGTACCATGACGAATATCAACATGCTAGAGTAACATTTGAGAATGTGAAACTGAATCCTCCGACTTACTGGCTGTGAATTTGTATATCATGAATTTTTGGAGTAAATATAAAAACTTAACGCTTTTTCTTTAAAGGGTGTTCACATAACTTATTACAAAACAGGCTCATGATGATTCATTTCCTATCGATGAATGAGCAATAAAAATGTATTTATACTCTCCTTCCAAGCTGAAGAGTTATGCTGTTGTTACTGTGTATGAATTTAAAGCTTTTTACAAAATTGTTATTATAACGAGATATCATTTTCAGTTCCAAATAAGGTAACAAGGAAGTATTTCCAGGTCATCTTTACATTCCTGATCTCATAATAAAGTTCAATTGAGATTTATTGTAACATTTCATTTAAGAAAAAGCTGAGACTTGTATGTACTGGTATTAATCCACTACTGTTACCAGAATAATAAGTGAAATGCTGACTGCTTTAATCCTCCAGACAGGTGCAATGGAACCATTGCAAAAGAAGAGAAAGAAATACACTGGTTTAATAAAAGTCAAACATTTAATGGATGAAAAAAATGTTGAAACCTGTGGGAATATGACATTTAGGTTTGGTTCATGTATTCATTTGAAGTAACATCAGGTCCACATGGCATGGATCAAAAGTTTGTTAACTGGTAATTTTTCATCTCTTTAGTGGAAAAAAAGCTCAAAGTTAAATGTGTCATGTAGCCCTAAATCATGATTATTTGCTAAGTCATTTTCTCCTGCACTTGTTGGCCCTTTTATTAAAATCACATTTCCCACCTCTGAAGTTTTAAATGTTGAAGATTTATTTTGAGGGGGGGTTGTTTTTATTGAATTTAACTTTATAACAGGTGAATAAAACACTTATTGTAGTCCTTGACAGTGAATTTCAAACTAAGCTTATCATGTTGCATCAAGTTTGAATTCTAACATGTCTTTTTTTCTGGATTCCATTATGCTTTAACCAAACCACAAGTATCAGACGGATGAAATTATCTACTTATTGGAGGTCAAAAACAAAACCTGTATTTTCTCTTGCTGAATTTTGTCCATCTCTATTTGGAAATATTGGGCATTCTCAAAAAGGTGCATATGAAACCTTCCAATATTGATCAAACAAAACTAAATTCAGGGCACATAGATGGATTTTGTCTGTAACCTGATAGCAGAGCTTACCCGAGGGATTCAAAGTATTAAGTGACGTAGTTATTCATTGAATCTTTTTGTTCCATTAGACTTGGAGTATGGAGATAACTGCAGGCATTAGTTAGCCCATTTGTATTTTTTCTGTGTCATAACTCTGCTTCCATTTCATGCAAGTGTGTCATGATGCCGCTATTATTCGTTAATGTGAAATGAAGCATTCATGAGCCTGATGTGAATGTGTTATGTAAGCATTTACAAAGTGTTAACTTGGTTGTCTGACTTAATATATCAACCGCCTTAAGATTTTGGGATACATGTACAAGTGTAAATTTTCTTTTTGGTTTATTTCCATGTTGATACTGTTGACGAGTCTCCATTTGTTGTTCTTTTTATAAAAAGCGTTTCAGAATCTTCTGAGAGCTGTCAGGTTTCTAGTTCATTTAGCTATTTAGCAACATGTTTTTTATACTGCATATTGTAGCACTTCTGTGTCTAATAAGAGTTTAAAGTGTTGATAAAAACCTTTAGAAAGATCAACAGTTGTTGTTCAAGTGCATCAAAACAAACAAGAGCACAAAAATGTGTTTTTTATTTTATTTCTTAATACTATGTTATCTGCTTTCAGACAAAGTACTGTGAAATAAAGTCAAGGGTGCACATACGGTTCACACTCGGCATCTTTATTATGACTTTAAGTCTGCTCTTACACTGCATGTATGCTAATGACTTTATTTGTTGTTGACATTGGATTTCTTACTTACTTTGTCCCAACACATACAAAGCTAAAGCTAGCTTTTCAACTTTGTGTAGTGAGCTAAAGGAGGAGAGATACCAGAGATGCCAGGATATCCGTCTCAGGGCCTTTTCTTCATAATGAGAAAGATGGACCCAGATGACATGGAGCGTAAAATGGCATAACAAGGCAAGGCAAGTTTATTATTCTTGTATATTTCAGCAACAAGGAAATTCAAAATTATTCACACAACAACACAAGTATAATGACAAAAGGAAAAAGAACATTGAAATAGAAAATGTAAAAATCACTTCAACAAACCATTAACAATAATCACAGAGAAGATAAAATATGAAAACATGTTAAAATATTAGAATAATATAAAAAAATAAGATCCAAAAGAAATACAGAAATATGACCTTAAGCGTTTAAAAGACATCACAACCAATAACCCAATTTGAGATGGAGAATTATGTTGGGTCTGTCAAAAATAGTGGAAGATTACCACAAGTAATCACTGATACTTAGGGTAAAAGAGTAAGTGGGTATTAGAGCTAATATTGTTGTAAGCAAACACATACATGCACCATTAGAATGGTCAAGAACATATATTTATTTTAAATATGTAAACCTTCTTTACAGCCGATACTTCAGGAGAATTGGCCCTTTGACACAGTGAAGGAACATGTGTGGAGAACTGGCCTGACATCACTGTTACTTTGCAAGTGTGCAAGTGTATTTTATTTCACACCACTCATTACTGGATTTGTGTCTCACTATGACATTATGTGCTGTAATTACTTGTGCACAACTACTATGGTGCACCAATGAATACAAATATACCATAATTTCCTTTCATACAGTGCGCCTGCTTGAGACCATTTCTACACCAGCAGACATGTTTCTCTGCACAGCTAATGGCAGAACAGTAAGTGCTCAGAAATTGGATTAAAAGCTTATTCCTACATAATCACCTTGTATTATTCTGAACACGTGTTGTTGTATGTAAACATACAGCAGGCACACTGTTGTGCAGTATGGAGGTATGTTTCTGGTTCTAAGCTTTTCTACAGTATCAAAATGTGTAAAGGGCTGGCTGTCATCCTCTCAGAATCAAAGCGCTGCCATGTCTGGCCTGGCCAGGTCACACCCACAGCAAAGGGAGAAAAAAAAAGAGTAGAAATGCTCTCTTTCTCCTTTCAAAGTAGCCTCAATAGACCGTGACACGATGTAGCCCCGTGTTGTCGGGAGCTCTGCCATTGTCGAAGCTGCACAGCAGCCACAACTATGACAGGAGGTAAAAAGGATTCGTCTGAAAGCTTTTCTTTACATTCCTATTCCCACTTTTGACTCGAAGCAAAAGTTCAACCATTCAAAATTGCAATTGAAGATTCTCTGTGCTTCCTCTTCTTAGTTTTGCTCTCCGAAATGAGAAGTAAATAGCTACTGGGCTTGCTGATTAGTCTGGGCAAGTAAACAAGGTGAGGTACAAGTCCAGACTGCATTCAGAGCAGGCCAAGGCTGTTTTCAGCTTGTTTCAAGGTCCAGCGTACATTTTCTGCCTTCAACGAACCACTACCAATTACGGTGTATGAAATCCAGTAATACTACAACAATCAATCAACATGCTGTCTACCTCGTGGACTGAACACTGCCTGGGAACTGCTGAAACTTCATGCCAAATAATTCATTTCACTTAAATAATGAAGCAACCACCATATTCCCTTACTGTTGCCATTAATAGCGTGTTTACAGCTCTTTCTGTCGCTTTATATCAATTTGCTTGGTTGGTTTGCCCAGAGGGAAATGAAGGGTAGACACAGTGGAGGGCGTCCACTCTGATTTGTTGTTGCTGCTCACATCACTGAACAGCAGGGGTTAGCATCAAAGCAGAAATCACACACAACCTCAACCTGTATCTCCACACTTAATCTACGCACTCCCTTAGGTAGGTCTCCTGCCATACCAAAGTCAACATTTTCCATTTTGATCATTTTAAAAGCCAGCGACCATTTTCCAATCCTGCGCATGACATCAAAGGAAAATGGCCACCATGGCAACACGTTGAATTACAACTAATCTGGATGACAGTATTCATCCCATTCACTCATGTTTTACAATCCCAATGCAATGCAACATTGGGCTATCAGTGATGATCATTAAGTGTCCAAAATCTGAATTACCGTCCCTGCTGCTGCTAGGGAGTAGTGAATGATCAAACAGGGGAATGATTTGGGACAATGCCACATCCTTCAATTCAACAAGACAAGAAAAGTGGCTCTGTGAGGCCGCGCTGAGGCCACAGAGGTGCTGTGAGCTAAATGCCAACATCAGCATGCCAACATAGATCTTAGTGTAGCCTATAACATTTGCTAATCAGCAGTAAACACAAAGTACAGGACAGGGCTGCTGGGAACTTGATTACTTTTCCAAGTGGTCATAAAACAAAGTATTGAAGAGATAGCATTTTTTGACACGCAGAATGTATTATATGGGAATCCGGGGGATTATCGAAGTCATTAGGATACATCATACGGGAGCTGTGAATATCCGCAAGAAATGATGTGTCTGAATACATCACAGGAAAGTGCAAACCTGGACTGTGATTAATGTCTGTACAAAATGTAAAGCACTCCACCTCCTTCATGGGATTCAGCCTCTGGGAACCATCAACATACACAGATCATCACGTCCATTCACTCAGTAGCTGCTGAGATATTTCAATAAAAGCCTGAAATTACAACCTGCTTGCAGCACTTAAGCTATACAATGTAGTTGACCACCAAAGCAGCTGTGATTCACCCTCTGGGGATCATCAACATTTCCGGACAGTTTACTCAGTTGTTGTGAAGATCTTAAGGTAAACTGAATGAACAACCTGCTTTCAGTTATACAGCAGAGTTATATGAGTTAACAAGATTCATCCAATGGGGAACATCAACATATGGAGTTTAATAATGACATTTCATTCTGTTACAAAGTTTCAAAGAAATATAAAAGTCTGATACTACAGTCGGCGCACAGTGGTTCAACTAAAGATCCTGGATCTCAAAAGTCATGATTCATCCTCTGGAGACAAGAGGATGAATCAGTAGTTGTCGAGATATTTCAGTCGGGAGACTTAAGGATTATTCAAGCAAATGAAATTTATTGGCACAATCTACCAACCAACGTGGCAGAATACTTACATAGTGTACTTTGGAGCAGAAACAATAAGACAAAGAAATGTACTGTTATAAGTTTTGACGGCACACCCTGCACTGATATAAGATTTGTTATGTTCTAAATTTTGTTAAAGGGTATTTCCTAGTGCTATCTCAAAGATCACATACGGAGTGTTTGTTGTTTGTAGGAAATGATGAATGAGGGAAGCAATGAGTGATTTCAGACACAGCACAGAGTGAACTCCGAGCTGCAGACTCCATCATGTCACAGTTGAGGAAACACGGCGCAGTACACTGATCACAGCACCAGGGTTTTTCCCCGGGCTTTATGCTGATCCTGAACAAACAACTATTTTAGGCACCCAGCCTAACAGCAAGATAAAATAAGAAGAAAAAAAAGGTCAACTTAAACCCTGAGGACATCTGTTTATATTGTTTGTGGCATTTTTTTCCCCTAGGAGAGCAACAATGTAAAACAAAAGAACAATTTCTGAGGTGGAATATAAGCCCCGAAGCTTACTTTTCTTTGTTTTTGTATCAAAGATTACTTTTGGACAACACCCTGCATGTCATCCTTTTGGGCAGCGATAGAAACCCTGGATCCTTGGACATGGCACACAGAGTGCGTTAATCAGCCGTCAGCAGAGCATGACTAAGGCTCCGACTTTAAAGTATCTAAGGACTGAAACAGCCAAAGTTCTTCAGCTCTTGTCAGATCCGTTGTCTAATTGGATATGGGTGGTAAACTATAAAAAACAAAACACCCATAGTGGACTCTGAAATGAGATCTGCACCAAGGTCAAAGGTCAAATAGCCTCTGCAATTAACAGATTGAGCTCTTATGAAGCTGATTTGAAGGATGAGCCAAAGAAGCACACGAGCACGGCCGTTGACCAGCTTGCTTTCTGGGCCAAATCCTCATCCAAATTGAATTTTCAAAATGTATTCAAGGGATGAAATATGACTGTTAATGTAATCATATAGGTTTGATTTTTCAGTAGCAAATGTGTGAAGTGCATACTGCAATGTTTTATACTTCCAAGAAAGAGCATTATGAATGAATCTTTCATGTTTTTACCAAGGGGTGTCGAAGCGTGTGATCTATGAGCACCTTCATGTTGCAGAAACTCTTCACTCTTGTTAGAGGAGATTTATGCTGATGGATGATTCCAGCGAGCTGAAAAGGCCCAGGACCGGCTCATTAATACTCAGCGCAGCAGCAGCCGCAGCGATCGCCGAGCAGAACGAGTGAATGATCCTTCAAATGAGCGCTGTGCAGAGGCAGGTCACGGGGACCACCAGTCAACACCGTACAGGCAGGGAAGAGACGAGGATATGCCGAGCGCACTTTATGTCGGAGCAGGAGCTACCGCACTGCTCATTATGATATGAAAGCGTGAGCAAATCAAAGAGTCTTTGCACACTAGAAAATATAAGACGTGTACCCACATGGGTCACATGACTTTTGTTCCATGGAACTTTTTGCTTCTGGCGATAATGAGCCTGCCTGTCTCTTCCCCACATCTTTGGTCCTGTCTTCTTTTCCTTTTTTTCTGCCAAACAAAGACTCCTCTGATCATAGCGGAGCACAAACGAGAAGAAGCTGAGTTTAAAAAAAAAAAAGGGAAAAATCAATGGTTCCATTCTTGAGGAAGATAAAAAGCTTTTAGGCTTTAATTATTTCCCTCTTGTAGCTTTATGAATTTGCTTACCACTCAATTCAGAGATAAGGACTCCCTTGAACACACTCACAATAGGCTGAATCAGTTCATTTCCTTTCACCACGGTTTAAAAGTAGCATGTTAATTACATGCCTGAATTAAAGGGATGGTTCTCATTTTTTTTTTCGGGATGTTTTATTTGAGGTACTTCTGCAGTGTCAGAGTATTACTTAGACTACTTACTGTAGAAGTCAGCAAAGCCTCTGTAGAGAAGGAGAAGCATACCAGAATACTGAAATGGAAACTTAGCTATGTACACTTATAAAAGTATACTTGGAAGCTCAGAATGAAACTTTTCACACTTTTCAAAAGATTTCAAACCTGCTTGTGAGACTCTACAGTTGACCATAAATATCTGTCTCCTGCAGATGTTAAACAGCCTCAGACATCTGTCTCTAGCCAATCCTAGAACTTACGGCTATTGCAGGACAACAATTTATCCTCAAGGAGCTAAACAGCCAAGTTTCAGGGCTTCCAGTGAAGCCAGCCGATAGCAACACGAGGATGAAGTTGAGAGACAACAACCAAGAGCAGATTGTTAGCTGCACTTGCATGTTTGTTCAAAGAAATTATAGATAGCAGGTGGACAATATTATTGGAATACAAACCAAAATACCACCTACACATTCTGCACTTTTAATAAAAACAGTTCTTATAAAAGTGTTTTATTTGATGCAACTTTATTCAACTTCAGCTCAGCGCCATTAGCTATCCAAAGCATGAACGAGCATATTGGTGGTGAGATACATTTAAAAAGTACAGAAAAGAAACCTGCTTGAAAAGAATATTCATCAAAACAAAACAGGATTTAACATACGTTGAATAAAATGATTAAATCAATTACTTTATGAGGGAGGGAAAAATGCATTCTATACTTTTGTAAGGCTGAAAATAAATGAAGGTGAACAACACTGATTGTAAGGTATTGACTTTCTATGGACCAGGAAAGTTTACATTCCAACAGGGTGCCAGAGGGTGCAGAGGGAAGCTACGTGCTGTTTGCATACCTGTGTTTGTTGTAGATAATATGATGAAAGTGTGAAAGGTAAAGAAACTTCACAAACATTTGAGAAAATGGGTGAATTATGCATCAGTGTTTTCAACCTAACCCAACAAAGAAATTCAGATTCAACAGAGGGACTCTATTTCATTTTATTTGGGCAGTGCATGCAGAGCACAGCTTCTGTGGTGTTTCCATTCAGAACAGGAAGTCTCTGTGTTGAGCGGACTAAAGTCACGCTGCTGAGCTTTGTTTTTTTTGTATCTGTCACTACAAGATCTTGAGCAACAATGTCACGGAATGAGATTTCCTTCCTTTACACTTTGTTGGAGCTTTTTTGTACCAGCTGGGAATTCACCACGGCGATGTCCCCAGAGCGATGTCGTTTAATCTCAAAATGCTGCAATCACGGGGCCTTTTTATTTTGTACTTCCTTTCCTGCATGGGAGACATGTTTCTGATTGCTGAGGTACTTGTTATTTCTTGGAGGAGGCTCTGATGCAAACGAGAGTTCTCTAATCTGTCCAGCAATCGTTAAGTCTCTGGAAACTGGTGCAGATTGCCGATAGTGGGATGGTTTTTCTTGGTAGTTTTGACACGTCTTTAAAACAAGCAGCAAGTCAGCCTTCATCTGTGGGATTTTTAAGCTTTCCCACATTTTTATTTTAAGAATTACCAACTCGAAAATGTGCATCCTTTTACTTTGGAATGACTTTTTGGTGTGGAAAAGAATGCAATTAGTCACAGCCTTCATGATTATAGTAGTGTCAATTGCAATCTAACAAAAAGTGTCATTCCCCATTAAAGCATTACAAGAATTATCTGAATAGCTGACACTTTGTTTAGTCATTTTCTGTCCTCAGTGAAAAAACAATTCTCCATTCCACCAAACCTATTGAATGTTTAATCAGGGAAAGGGAAGGAAGTGCTGTGATTTTCATTAGCAGGAGGTTTCTCACTCTGCTACACATTCTGCACAAACACTAACTATTCCTGTTTATCCTGCTCTCTATTTTAACGCATGAATCCGAGCGTTAATCAGAGCACGATGTCAAGAAGTACGGAGACGTAAAGGGAAGTGAAGAAGCTGATCAGGATGAATGGAACATCTGCACAGAATCAAAATCAAAAGAGACTGACTCCTCTCTTCAGATAAGATGCAAATGTTTGCGACTCGATTTCAAAGCAACTAATTGTCATTCACTAGTTCATTTTGTCACGATAAAAAGGTGAAACTGCGGTTAAAGTCAATCCTGGCATACTCAACAACAACCGCAGGACACTCAGAGTTAGACAAGCAAAGTGACAGTCACATTTAAGGGTGGATTTAGAAACCTTTATTGTGACGGGCAGATTGGGGAGACGTTTCAAGGGAGGGTGGCACCCTGAAAAAAAAGTTAAAACACATATTCACTCAAATACAGCCCTTGATATTCATATTTATTCAGGGTGATAAAAAAGGCCATTAACTAATTAAATTAAAGCCAAAAAAAGTCAATAACTCCAAATAGCCAACAGCCATAGATGTATGATGAGACAATGAGCTCTGTCATAGGCCCCTAACATCGTTACAACAGGAATAAGAAACACAAACTTTAAAGGACACCTATTGTGAAAAATCCACTTTTACAGTGTGTTTGAACATATATTTGGGTAAACTGAGTGTCTACCGACCGACAAAATGTGAAATAAACCCATCCAGTCCTTTGTTTGTGGTCTGCATACGTCTTACAACACAGAGAAAAATGCTTCGTTTCAAATTTGCTCTCCTTGTGACATCACAGTGGGCTTCTAGTAAAAAAAAAAAAGAAAACCCTCCCCCCCTGGTATCTGCATCCATGGACTCCACCCACCCTCACCCCCATTTTAACAAAATATATCTCTTGAAATCATAACCTTTAGAGTAAACAACCTGCAATCATAATGACCTAAAGTATTTGGCCTTTATAATAACAATATATGCTAATTTATGCAAACACTGAAATCATCCTGAAGTTGTAACATTTAAAAAATTGCACTTTGTTTATTGTGGACTAAAGAATGAGCTTCTTTACTGCAGCAGAAACTACTTGTGTTGCCCTTATGGTATTCGTTACGTTTTTAGACGTAGCTGACGTGACAGCTACGTCTTTTATATGTTACATGATGACGTCATTTCCTGTCGGGGCTCATATTAGACCTGCAGCAGGCTCAGTCAGATGGTGCATGCTCTGAAGTTAATCCGCTGCCATCCACTGCGAATCATCGGACAGGCAATGCTGTGAGTTATTTGTTTGATCAAAGAGAGGTTAAAGAAAGTGTATTGATCATTATTTTAAGAAAACGTTTGTTTAAGTAACAGTTATGTGTCACGTAAATATAAATGTAAGCATTAAACCATTACAGGGACAATGACTGTCTTATTGTTTTTATTTTGCAGTTTTCACCAACATGTTAATAAGGATCTGTGACAGTAAATGAAGAAAACTTACTCCGACTCCTCCTTTATTGACATTGGTTTAACTCGGTGTTTAGTCAGAGTTTCAACACCCTGCACGAGAACACTACACTACTTTTGAAGGATAAAAAACAACAAGTGATCATTTGGACTGAACCTCCTCTGCACTCGACAAAACAACAACACTCGTGCTGATGAATAGGGAATGAGGAGCATCAGACCAGGGAATGGTGTGTTTAGTATGCATTGTGACTCAAATTAAGCTTTTGTTCTTCGTTTTTACATCCCTGGCATGCAGAGAAATTAGAATTCCACGGAAATAGCTCCCGTAGGTGTCCCTGCATGAATTCATTACTTCTAATAAAAGCGTTTATACAAATGTTTGCTCGTCTTTTGTACGCAGAAAATGTTTTTTTGTTAAGATAGAAAAGAAAATAATGCTGATGTGTAATCAGAGCGAAGAAGACTTCCATGTTTTACCCTTTTAATTGATAGCGGAACAGAAGTCAAGTGTCACTGATTGAAAATTTGTTGTCTCTTTTGATGTGAGAGTTGGTACCTGATCTCCCTCTGGGTGCTCCTGTTTCCTCCCACAGCCCAAAGATATGCAGGTCAGGTGGAAGGAACTGCCTGTAGGTGTGAATGCGAGTGTGAATGTGTTTGTTTGTCTGTATGTATTAGCCCTTGCGATAGACTTACCACCTCTCCAGCAGTGTGCCCAGCCTCTAACAAAAGGCATGCTGGGATTGTCTCTGCCCCCCCCCCCCCCCCCCGCGACCCAGTGTAAAATGTGTGAGTACGGACAGACGGAGGCTGATAGCAGATGAAAATACCCTTAAATGATTTTTTTCGAGTCAGTGCGTTGTGAAGATCTCTCACGAATAGATTTATCTTCTTGGAGTCACTTGGTTTTTCAAAATAAAAGTCCCAGACAAAAGAAGGAAACACTGTTCCCCTCTCAATACTGATATTTGTACAGGTTCAAAATGGGAAAGAGTCATTCCAATTCTTTCTGATTTTAAGACTTACAAAATAACAGCGTGACCAAATATTAAAAACATGTCATTAGTTGGAATGGGACAGAGAAATCAGATTGAGAAGGCAAAGGGGGCAAATTACTAGTAAATTATTCATTTGATGTGTGATGGATACTTTCAAATTGCACACTATCCATTTTTTATGAGAGAGAAAAGCAACTCTTTCCATTCATTCATAAATCTACTTTAGTTTGCCTTTCAGCCGCTTTTCGGATCGTTAAAATGAAGATGACAGTTTGTAACACTTTAGGTGGTTAAAGTTTTGGTTATGGTTTTGAGACGAGTTGTGTTTCACATTTATTTGTATTTTATCCAATCATTTAATTGAACTGCAATATGAGACATTATAATAAATTGGAGGAACTGAACTCTTAAAATATCTTAGAGTATTGACACATTTTTTTTTTTTTTTTCATTTTTAAAATGTCACAGTGGAACAAGCATATAATAAAATTAGTTAGGCCTGAATTCCATTAAGTCACTCTGGGTTGTATGGTCCTGATGATATGCCTTATGGCTCAGGATGGTCAGTTATTAAGATTATCTACAATGTGAAAAAAGAAAGTCACTCTTTGATATCAAGAGCAACAGTACCATCTATGTACAAAATAAATGTTCGTGTAAATATTTGTTGAGCGTTTATAAAAATTCCCTGAGTGCATTTCAGGAGGAATCACAACCAGAAAAAGAATGTCAGATAAAAGACTTTGACTTAACATGTATACAGTTTTACTTATTTTTGTGTGACCAAATTTTTACATTGTCAACATTGTAACTTAGACATTGATAAAAACTGTTGTCCCTTGTTGCTGTGGATAGTTCTAGTTACACACTGTCTAAAGAAGTACTTGTGGAGCAAAATGTAGGAGCAAATGTAGGAGCTTCTAGCATGATGCAACCAGCTTCCTTGCTGCTGTAAGACCAGCTAGTAATGCCTTTTTTGTTCATTGTCAAGCCTTTGAAATAAGTGTAACGGAGTGAACTGATCTCAAATATCTCTAAATTAGAGGACTCATCCCACAAAATCTGGCCTGCGGCGAGCTTTCCCAGAACATGTGTGGAAAAAGTACCAGTAGCCTTCTCAGAGTACAAAGTACATGTAGGATCAGCAACCATTTTCATGAATTAAAACGTCCTTAACATCAAGTAGACTCAGGTAGAACAAAGTCTTAATGATTATGCTTGTGATGAGGGTTTCTGGATGTGAACGTTATATCAGCCCAGACTTCATCTGGGTGAATATCTGGGTCCAGATCATGCGTTTACAATTGTATTTACTGAAGTCATTTTTGTGAAATGTTTTGTTTTGCACCTAAGGGCGGCCGTATAGCACAAACAAGCTACAGTGGAAGTATTGCAGATTTGACAGTTATCTAGATAGCAACTAATAACATTAATTACGACTCAATTCAATTTCTCAAGTCCTAATTCCCTGCTAATGAGCATGCAGGTCGACTGTCATATAATACTCAGAAACCTAAATGCAACAAAGCCATGAATAATATTGTAAGTTTGAGGTTTGCAATTATAATTATCAAAAAGTAGATTTTGTGAGAAACATCCCTCCTTTCGGCAGTTATTTCATAGAGAAGAGAGAATAACAGCATAAACACGAACACTAGTCAGCGTCATTGGTGCGGGGGCAGCGCAGGATGTGATTAAGACAATTAGATCCACCTGTTCTCTAATGGCCTCTGTGTCGCTGATGATCCCCATCACGTCAACACTCAGTGATCAGAGGCTGCAGACAAATCAATCTCTCAGTGGCTTCTGTTTGAAACGTTTATCCCCTCCAGATCCTATTTATATCATCAACAATAACCTTCTTTGTTTGTTTAAGGTTTTTCAAGCCTATGTGCTGTGGAGAAGCCAGCTGTATAAGTCAGTCAGTAATCCAGCTGTTAGCAGGATGTATTCACTGAAGACGATACCAACATGAATTAAGTGGGAAGTAGTTCGGATGAAGTAGTGATGTGATATACTGATCAATCAATCAATCACATGTATTTATAAAGCACATTTAAAAACAGCAACAGCTGACCAAAGTGCTGTACATGAAACAAGAGAGCAATACAGATTCAAAAACAAAAATAACAAGGCAAAACTCACACATACATGTTTGCCTACACACATGCACACAGAATACTAACAATATAATTAGACAATAATATTCTAAGACATTTGATAGAAGTACAGTGGACAGAAGTACAAGCAACCTAACTAGGACTCAAAAGCCAACGTGTAAAAGTGTGTTTTGAGGCAGGACTTGGGGGCAGACCTGACTGAGGGAGGAAGGCTGTTCCACAAGCGAGGGGGCTTGACCGCAAAGGCTTCGGTCACCTCAAAGTTTATAGCGAGAGTGAGGTACAGCTGGGAGGCCCATGTTAGAGGATCTGAGGGGCCTGGCCGTTGTGTAGGGGCTGAGGAGATGAGTAATATAAGAGGGTGCCAGGCCATTTATAGACCCTGATTGGCCTTCTGCTCACAAACAGCTGGACAGTTAAGAGTAGACCTGCAGAAAGGATGAGCAAGCCAAACACAAATATCTACTTTAATCATCTAAAACGCTTTCCATACTGGATCGTGTTACATTAAAAACATTTCTGTTCTATGCTTTTGTTTGCCATAGAGAATCAGAACCTGTCCCTTTGGACTCTGTGGTTTAGTCTTTTTTTTAAATATAATCTTTCTTTGATGAGGACATTTATTTAAAACAAATGATTAATATTTAATAAATGAGGACAAATATTGCTATCCCTCTTTATTCAACAGTCATATATTTCACTCATTGTTCATCTTTGCTGTGAAAAAGATGTAAAAAAAAATCGACAGCAACTGTGTCTGACACCTACCCTCCAACAGTGGTTACTAACATGGTCCATTTCTATGTAGAAATAATCGTTCCTGCAAGTGGTAGTAATACAAATCCTCATAACTTTAAGTAGATCAATGTGGGTTTAGCATGTTGTGTAAACCGAGTTACAGCTGTCTTAATCCCAGCTTCATGATGTTTTTTAATAGTCAATAAATGAAGCAATCTAAAAGTTTTTATTTTCTATAAACATGGATGTCAAGGATGTGTGTTCATGGGTATAGAAGTGAAAACCAATGTGCAAACACTGAGCCAGAGCAGGTCAAAGAAAAAAGAATTTAAGAGATCAATGTTCAAATGAACAGGCTTAAAGACCAAACAAGCAGCGAGATCCAGAGGGGCGAGGTGGGCAGGAGGTTCAAACACAGAGAGGCATGGTTTAGAAAGCTTGGGGAGTCAGGGATGGGGACAGGGATAAAGAATTAAAACGACGTAGGAAGCTGTTAGGATTGAGCCCTCATCCCCAGCTCCCTTTTCTCTTACCAGTGTTTGTGGCCAATTCTGGTCCCTGCTTTTGTTACGACTCTGTCAGACTCTTTCACAGTCGCTGCACTGAGGACAGCCAGCAGTAAGTGTCAAGTTACAAGTTTTTCAATGAGCTGCTTTGGCTAGAAGCTGTTACACTTCAGAGGCCAAATTGTCTTGTTCAGAAAAAGTCGTTTACTTACAATCTAACAATTAAACATTATGTAATTACTGAGTCAAAACATATCAAGACACTTGGGGTGCATTCACACCTTGGCTGGTCCGTTTGAAATGAACTTTGGTTCGCCTTTGTTGGACGATTCGTTTGGTTTAGGGTGATGTGAACGCTGAAATGAACGCTGGTGCAAACCAAAGAACCAAACTCTGGTCCGTACCAGAGTTAGTTTAGCTGTAGGTGAGAACGCAATCCCCACATAACATAGGAAGTTAACTTAAGTGCAGTTCATTTTGGGTTGAATTTGGCCGTCTGTTAAAAACATCAAATGGGTTTTGCAGAGCGTGGCTAAGGTTAGCATTGCTAACAACACCGGCCTTCAGTCCTCCTTGCATGTTAAAGTCTGCATGCCTGCGCTAAGGGTGGTTACACATTGCTCTGGTCGATATGCCACTTTAACCTGACTCAGCCGACATCGAACTTTATCTCCATTTTATAGATCAAAATGCTAACAAGTGAAGCCACGCTACAGGATGCCATTCTTCCACTGTCCTTTTGTGTACTTCCTGGTCATAGTGCAGCATTAGCCACTGTCCGGAGGTACAGCCCTAACTAGTGGCGGGTGGCTAGGGTACACAACACTTGACATGCTTTGGTGCGCTTTACAAAATGCAGTGTAAAAGCAAACTGAACCAAATGAAAAATGCTAAAATGTCACAACTTCACACCTGAATCACACAAAGTCCACCGAACTTTATACGTAAAAGCGACCTTAGAATTATTTCCTAGTTTTTAAACTTGAAATAAGTATAAACCCACTCATACATGTACAATATTTGTCACAGTCAGAGGCATTTTTCAGATCTTCTGCAGGTTTACTTCACCTCCAGTTGCAAGAGAAGGATACAAATATGAATGCCACACAGTCCCCGGTGAACAAGAGAGTGTGACATTCTTCTCTCCTCTTCTGACGTGATAACTGTCACAGCGCCCTTGAGCAAAGAATCCACATCCATAACTGCTCCCATTGTTTTCATGTATTCATTAAAACTCTCAGTTGCCTTGATGAGCATAATCCATCATTTTGGAGAAGTTGTCAAGTGTTTGTATCAAAATCAGGTCATTGGTCTTGAATTGTATTATTAAGTAGCTTTCCCTTTTTTTAGACTTGAGGCAGAAGAGAAAGATCTAAAAGATGTGGAAAAGAGGCCCAAAAGATGTAACACGTTTAGTAAGCTGAAGTTTTAACAGATCTGTATGTCTGGTACAGCGAAGAGTTTGATTTTTAAAAAGCAGTGACATCAGATAAATACTAACACTTGATTATGTATTTTAAATTAATTGATAAGGTGCAAACAAACATTGCCCTTGCCTGTTTTTTTTTCTTCACTCACTATATGAGCCTCACAAACAGCTGACATAAGCTTATTAGTAAAGTAAATGAAGAGCAGTGGAGAAGCTGTCAGGAGTCATTAGAGTCACTCTGTTCTCCCACGAGAGAAGGTGCTAAAAGATGGAACATCATGAAAGATACTTACTCTACCTCTTGTACACTGCTAAATAAACAGAAGTGACACTTAATGAGAACTTTTGGGGAAATGTGTACAATGTTTTAACCTTCAATTTAGTACAGAGGATCTTCTTTAATGCAGATCTTTTTTTGTCATTAATTAATTTGACGAGTAAACTTTAGTTGAAGTGAGTCATATAGAGGGTAGAATAAGGACAATTCAGTGTGTGATCATCTTGTTTCAATAAACTCTAGAGGTAATATTGACTAGGGCCTGACTGATATGAGATTTCTGAGGCCGATAGCGATATTAGGAAGACAAAAAATCTGATACCGATAAATGGCCGATATCTTTCTTTAATCTATGTTCATTCTTTAGAGATAGATATACACATTTATTGCGTTCATCCCTCAAATGCAGGTAACACACACTAGTGCAAAAGATATAAAATGAAGACATGATGGTCACTCAACTGGAAAATAACTTCACATGTACGTGCATCACCGCGTGACACTCTGGAGAGTGATGAAGCTAGTTGTAATCCAAATAGCGCCCTCTGCTGGTGAAAGAGAACTGCTAGTGTAATACAATGAAACTCAAATTAAATGCTAATTGGCTGGTGAATAAATTTAGTAATATCTGCGATAAAATTAGTCAATACCGATAGTCACTTGATAGGCTAATATCGGCCGATATTATCGGCTGGCCGATTAATCAGTCGGGATCAATTATTGACAGATAGTTAACTTTTATAAGTTTTATATCTTGAAGGAGTGAAACTTGTTCTAAAAGTAATAGAATTACTTTTTTGTTTACAAAATAAAGTAGAATGCAGAAACACGAATTGAATCAAACTTTTAAAAGGCAAAACAATAATTCACCATAATCCTGCCCTCCTGTTTGTCAGGTTGACAGAAGTCTATACCTACTTGTGCTCCAAAGTGGGTTGAGGGATGGAAACCCTTCTCACACGTTGCCGCTCTGTGACAGAGCTAACAAAGACAAATACTTTCCCTTCACGTCTGTGAGCAGGAAGATGGATTAGAGTCTAAACTCTGACTCTCAGGTGAACCGAGAGGAAAGCACAACTTGCAAAGCTCACACTCGGGAACTTTGCTGGACTTCTTTGAGTTGGACATAATTAAAAACCAAATAAATAACACTTCCAGACTGTTTACAGTAATTACTGGGCAGAACTTTGGGAACTTTGTGTGCGTGGAGTAGTATCTGAAATCTAAAAAAAAAAAGTCACAGCAAAGTCACAGATCAAACTATGCGCGGCATTCTAACACGATGCACCACAGTCTGCACCATGTATCAATAAAAACAAAAGGATGCACCCAAACACAGGCCTGGCTGAAACACTGGAAGCTCTAATTAACAGCAGTGACACTGAGAGCTGGGACTCCTGCCAATATGAAGAGCAGCTATCGAACTAAATCCTTCTTATTAATGTCAACTGTGTCTGAAGAAGAGGCATGGAAAACTAATTTGCCTTAAATTCATTGTTCAGGACACTAAGGAGCTTTGACTCTGTCGGCCTGTGTCAGCTCTCTGAAAAGAGGAGTTGCATATTTTGGCTCTCTGCAACAATCTTTGGAGGGGAGGGGAGAAAAAGGGTGGGTGGACTGAAGACCAAAACATTGTGTATGTGATGCTCTTGTAATGCCTTCAGTTTGTGTGTTTGAAATGTAACTGCAGGAAATGCACAGTGGCTCCATCTAATCCACTCCAATTTGAAACCATCGGAATGTATTTTCAACTTCAGCAGAGCACATTTGAATAGCAGCACTCACACAATGATCACGTACGCAGGGTGTTACCATCTTCTCAGACATTTTTCTAAATGCTGTAAATGCACCATGTAGGCTGGAAAGACATTAAGTAGATGCATCTTAGATCAAAGTCCTTGGCATCACAGTGAATTGAAGTAAAATGTCTGCAGAGGATAAAAACTAATTTCTTTCCTCCGAGATGTGAAAAAAAAAAACCCCAATAACTGGTATTATTCTTTTAGGGTCGCCCTCTATTTTAGATCTAATAAATTTCATTACACTTTCATTTCATGGCCGCCATGAATACTGGATTCACAGTGACTCAGAGGATGTTGATTAATTTCAGATATGGCATTTAAAGCTCTGATGGAGAGGTCTTATCACTGATTTTAATGCAGCACAATGAGCTGTGTTTGCTGTGAGGTCGTCATTACTGCTGCACTGAACTGTTGACCAACATGCCTGATTACAGAAAATGGTCATATATGTATGTTTAAAAAAATGACATTTATGCTAAAAAAAAAACATTGTTTATGTTCTACAAGCAGTTATGGATAAAAGTTCCTCTGATTGCATCTTTAAATGAGTATCAGCATTATAGTCTTCACCAGCCAAGTTGGCCAGTAACCTGATAACACTTGAAATGTTAAACCACCAACCATTTTTAATTTCAAGCCCTGATAAGACCTCATCAACAGTCTCAAAGCTCAGAAACAAGCTGCAGAAACCAGGAGGGGATCTTTATAAATGTTGTTTCCTGTCTTTGCTAGTCATGGTCATAAAGCCAAAACTTTATATCAAAATAATGGTTAAAATAAATGAAGCAACTACGAAAGCAAAATACTGAGAAAACTAAGTGTCATTTGATTGCTTAAGTGAACTAAAAATATAATCTGAAAAATAAAGTTTGAAAAATATTCGCAAAGTCTCAAAGTAAAGTAGAAATAACATTGTTTAGATATCATAGATCATGCTTATGGTTTCACTGTTGAAACTGTCTTACCAGCTCAGTGGTGGCTAACGTGGGGCTTAGTGTGGACTTCCCAATTCATATGTCAGTTTTTTGGTTTGCAAATGAGAATGTGATTAAATGAAAATTCATCACTCAGTTTGGCCTCTATCTACAGGAGGCTCTTATACAGCTTAGCATCACACAGCATGATGTCTAACACGATGGTTAAAGCACTTATGACTCTATAATGAAAGGACATTAGAGACATAAAGACATGTTTGGACATTCACTCCCTGAAACTGTACAAAAAAAAAGTTTATTTTTTCATCTACACTTTGAAACTTTGAATATGTTGGATGACCTATAAGGTAGACAAAGTCTTAGAGAATTGTTTGCTTATACATTGGGGTAAAAGAGCTCAGTGTCATGTCAGAAATACTCTCAGTGAAGAGAAAATAAACTGACAAACATAAACAGAAATCACAGATAAATCATAAAGCATGACTTACTGATACATGTAGATTGTTAAATATATGAGAAGACATCAGGTAATGACAGAGACTTGGAAGGCAGGTGAGGCAGAGCCTCAAAAGTAAAAAACAAATAATGATTAAATAAAGTAAAAATAAAAAATTTCTACTGATCTGTGTTATAAATGTTATTTCTGTACGATTCCAAAAATTTCAATCATTTTCATGATTAAAATCGCTGAATTTGCACATTTCCGGCCGGCTCCGCCAGAGACATGCGAGATGAGGCAGCGACAAGTTGTGCCTGATAATGCTGATATGAGATATGAAACACAACCAGCAGTCAATGTGCAAGCTGCCAATTGAATGGTGAGTTTAATCTACTCTATAAATGGGTTCATATATTTGTAAATCTGACTCTGAAAAAGTCAGTGCCTCACCAGCCACGAACCTCACCACACGTCACTGGGTAATGAAGCTTTTCCAACCAACAGTCCATATTGCAAAAGCTCTCCATTAGCATCAAGCTTAAATACCCAAACCAGTTTTTTTGTGCTTGGAAATTACTGAAACTAGTTATTGACAGAATAAAAGTTCATATTCAAAAAACATATCATGGCAAGTCTATGCAGGAGGACACTGGGAAGCTCCAGACGTCAGCAAGCTGCAGGACCTGAGTCCTTTAAAGCAGAGGATGAATGACAATTCTTCTCTCCATGACAGTTTTAATAGGTTTGCAGACATTCACCTGTCTGACATGAACGAGTCACAGCAGAGGACAACTCTCACTTGTCTTTTTACAGTCCCTCTGATTTATTCCCCTGTGGACTCTTCTCATGTCTCGTGTGGCTCTTGAAGCTCGGTCTAACAGCGGCTGTCATAAAAGGCAGGCATATTGAAAGTGTGGATGTATGGTAGCAGTGGTAAACAGGATGTGAACAGGACAAATGCCTTAGCAGATCTCAGATAAGGCAGAACACAATGTTACCCTGTGCTGAATAAACTGTTAGAGCATGAGTGATATTAAAAAGATGACCTTGTTTCTCGTAAACAGTATGTTGTTGTGAAGCCTGACCAGACAGATTATTGAGTTTAAATTATAAAATCTGACTGGGGAGCAACATTTACAAGAATGTCTAATTCTTATATCTGAGTTGAAAACCTCAGGTCAACACTTTGGAGAGCTGAAGAATAAAACAACCAGTGACTGAACACAGTGAACACAGAAGACAATTTGATCTGACTCTGGAGCTAAGATCCGATTCAGGCACAATTAATTAAAACAATACCAATTTTTAATTGATCATTCACGGAGATGAGGAAAAAGAAACATAGCCAATGTGTCATTTCAAGATAACATGCCTAAAATTCTTCTGTTGTCTGGATCTCACATAGTGGTGCTTTGTGAAGCTCGGCTTACCGTTTTTTAAAAAAAAGTACTTAATTCCCCCAAGAGGTGAAAAGTAAAGCTAATTTTATTATAAAAGGATTCAAATAATAATCAAATTCTAGACATAACTGTTTCAGCTTGCATACATTCGCTGATTGTCACATATGAATAACATGTAACACACAGGCATGTGTGAATGAGACTCACTCTGCATCACATGCATGCAGATTGTCCGTATGAGACTTTGGTTGTTTATTTAAACCAACCTAAGCTAATGTTGATTGACATATGTCCTGCAGTGCTCATATGGATGGTTGACTTCTCCAGACAGCTACTTCATCGATCATTTCCTTGAACCCAGTATGTTTATGTTTGCGTGCAAAGGTAGAAGGAAAACAAATGTTAAGGAGATGGGAGGGGTGGGTGGTGAAAACCTGCTTGTGAAAAGATAATGCCTTTAACTGTGTCCATAGTATCAGTTTAGTGAAACCTTCAATGTTTGTTCATTCAGTAATCATCTCTAGTATAGTTTTTATTGTTAGTTAGTCAAAGGTTATACTGGATAAAACCTTTACATGATGGCTTTACAGTAAACAATTCAGCATGTCAAAATGATGAAAAAAATAATCACATAAATTAATATTATAATTATTTTGGCTACTTTTATTCTCCTGAGGATGTTTTGTGAATTTATTGACTGAAATACAATATGTAGAATTTTGCCCTGAAATATCTAAATTAATTAGAATTTGACTAAACCTGTGCCTATTTCTTTTGTTGAGTATTACTGTTCATTTCCTCCACTGTTTCCAACAGTTCTCAAAGCCAGATAAGTCCTTCAGTTTATAGTTGTAACGGGACACGTCATGCCACCGTAGGCTCCACGACAAACATATTTTTATCGTTGCCGTGGAAACACAGGATGTTATGTCAAAGACTACTCCATAAGAAAGCAGGTACTGCTGCTGAAAGCTGCTGTCCTGTTGCTTTATGTGCTGCTGTGGTGAAAAACAGAATGCGAAATATACTTGGATACATTAGCTCGTCTGGAAATGAATTATCTTCCTCAAGTCTGTTTTGCCCGTTCGTTCTGACAATGGTTGTTTTTCTTTCTTATCGGGCTTAGGGGTGGAGTTGCAGCCTCAACGTCATCTTTTGTTATTGTATTAGCCCTATTCAGACTGCACTATTTTCTTATTCTCCTCCATTTTAACCTTTTTTTTTGTATTTCTTTTTATTCATTTAAATTATGACAGCTGAAATATTTACATAAAAGCTTTTAATTAAAGGGGAAAATAAAGGAGAGCTTGGATTATTTTCCTCAAAGACCCTGAAAAAGTGAACTTTTTTTAACACTGATGTTGTTCTCCTTTGCTTGAGGCGTAAAAGTCAAAGATTTTTTTTGCATGCTCATCTTCTTTCCAAAATGCCCAAAGTATTTTACTTTCTTTTTTTCAAAGGCAGCAGGGAGCTAGGCAAGAGAAGGATACACATTTGAATGCCACACACTGCCTGGTGAAAAAAAAAGAGTGAGACGTTCTCTCCTCCTCCGAAGTGATAACTGTCATAGTGCCCTTGAGCAAAGATTTCATATTCCTAACTGCTCCACTGGAGCTGCTAATTGGTCTAAAGTAGACATAAGGAAACAATGGTCCTCTTGGGCAGCTCCCACAAGTGAATGTTTGTTACTTTGGGATATTAAGCTAAACGCTGCTTAAAATAATAACAACACAAGCTTGTTCATTATACAGGAGGGTACTTGATGTACAATCATATGTCTTCACACAAGTTAGAACAATTTAAAGTGTAAGTGTAGGGATGTAAAAATTCAAAGAATGGAATCAGTTCCCGAGTTTTAGGATGTGACAAGATTGGTTTGCGTAGCTCTGAATCTGTAAAAAATTCATTCAATGGCCTACAGTTATAACCCAGTGAACTAAGGTTTTACTGCTTGTTCCTCATTCTGTGATTACTGTGGTCAAGCTCATGAATCTCAGACCTTTAACCTTTGTAGTAACGTTGGGGCGTTGGGGGCACTGCATGAAAAAAAAAAGATTGGGATTATGATAATTGTATCAAACTTTCTCACAGTAAATTAACTCAGTAAACCTGCAATCTTGAAAACTTAATCTGGATCCTGGACCTTTTTTGAATCAATCTGGGACTGTTTTGGAGGAGGACTCAGTCATGTTGTCATGATCCAGAGCTTCCTTTTTAGTAGCGTTATAATATTGCATTATAGTGTCTTGTATTTCTATAGATTAAGGCCCCGTGTGCTCTGTGTCTGATCGGCAGACAAACGATCTTAAATAAAAAACACACAGTAAAAAGTAACAGAACAGGGTTATACAGACTGTTGTCATAGAGACAGGACGTGCAGCGCTTTTCTTCGCACACAAACCAGCCAGCGCTTTTCTGCCCAGATAACACGCTAGGTGGACACGGGGCCTTATGTGTTCTATAGTTGCTGTTGTTTTTAGGTGTGTCTTTTAGTTGTTGTTAAGTTCATGTTGAAATCTGTCTCTTTTGTATTTATTGATGATTTTAAGATGCCCAACTTGAGAATCTAGCTTTGGCTCTATAGATTAAAGTAAAATAGTAGACACACAACATTGACTGTGATAACTTTGCACACAGCGGTTGCAAAGCAACTTTATCCATCTTAAGTCATAACCCTGGCTACTAATTTAAATCTGTTCCTGTCCTTATATAAGCGCTGTTTATGGTCTTCTGTCACCGACTACTGAGGAAAACATCTAGCTAATGAGCTGCTAAACGCTTAAACATGTTCACTAGAGTCGAAGCAAAGAGCTGAAACTCCTCTTTTGGAGGCAAACTTCAGATTCAGATTGTAATTATCTCTGGTTCACCTTAACAGGAGATTCCTTCCTCAGTGTCCTCTGATACAGTGTTTTTTATAAAATATTACGTACTGTATTACTTTAAATTCAGGTTTTTTTAACCTAACTATGAAGCTCAAACCAAACACATTGCTAATTTTGCTTACAGTGCAAGTTGACACGCCATTTTTACCTTTTTTACTGTCTTATTACTGGGAATAAAAATATCCCAAAGTGCAGAATAAGTTATTGGGAAATACTATTCCATGTGAAAGGCAAAATATTTCATGAAAACAAATCAAAACATGATTTTTTTTCTTCACATTTTTGTTTGATGGACAGCGGAACGAAACAGCCATGTTGCCTCTATACAAACAACGTTCTTCATTTCCTGGGACCTTTACACCCTCAAAGTTACACAGGAGACATTTCAAATGTGCCAATACAATGATATGAACTCTCTGTACATTCACGCTGCACGGAGGTGTGATGTCTTTGAGGAAATGGCCGCCCTTGTTTCAACATCACACAGCTGTTCTATTTTTTTTTTTGTGCCATGACCTTTTCAGCCCTCATGAAAACCATTTATATTTTATTCCCTCCAGCACAGTGGCATTAATTCATGCTGGAACTCTGGATTTGAACCCAGTCGCAGTGGTCGTAACCTTCTCACCTCTGCTGGTTTGCACTCTCGACAACAGATCAGCATGTGACAAACGCCTGGAGCCATTTCTACACTGGGCTCTTTGCCGCTTTGTCACACCACCTCTCCCCCCACCCCCCCTTCCAGCACACCTGAACTCCCTGCAGAACCTGAACGTGTCGCTCCGACCAAATGCCAAGTGTCAGTGCTCATGGAACCTGAAACGCATCGGGCCCTTCGTACTCAATATCGTGATTCTAATAAGCCTCATGAACTTTAGGTGAATTCTCCTGCTAATTATTTAAACATCAAACAGTTAAGACCGGCAAGGCTGCATTCATTACGGCACTCAGGAAGATTAATGGGATCAGCCGAGATGGTGCACAACACCTCAGCGAAGAAACAAGGCAGCACATAAAAGCAACAACAGAAACGCACAACTTTGACACAACTTTGCATCAAGATCTAAAGCGCTGTGAACACATGCAGTCGCTTCTGTCATAGGACATCCTTCATGTTAATGGGAAATTCTCATGAGATAACTGATCTGCAATCAGTCTTTGAAATCACAGAGGAAGGAGTGTCTATTTACAGAGGTATATACTCTTAACACATTTGGCTGCAACCCAACAACACACTGGGCTGTAAGTGTTATACATGCAGACTGAAGCCTAATGATGTCTTACCTAAAAAGATGATACATTTATGCAAATCTTCTTATTTTACTTTTTAGTGCTTAGAAAAATCAGCATAAATTCTCAAATGTAAGCATACCTTCCCCTTTGTTCTGTATATCTAAAAAAGTGTGGGTTACAACTGCTGGTTGAACATTGGTCTATAAAATGTGAAAAATGTAAAAAACGTGTCTATCCCAAAGGATTAATAGGAAAAAAAATATTGGCAGTTTTATCTATCATGAAAGTGGACATTGATTGCATCTCCTCAAGATATT
This sequence comes from Labrus mixtus, assembly GCF_963584025.1. NCBI lineage: Eukaryota > Metazoa > Chordata > Actinopteri > Labriformes > Labridae > Labrus > Labrus mixtus. Next base: position 13,500,506 of record NC_083631.1, read on the forward strand.
ATCATGTTTACTTTATCGACATGTGAGGTACAACATAAACAGAAACACGCAGACTGAAGAGGTCGGTGAGAGAGGCTGCTTGGCCATTTTTATATAATGAAAATAAGGAAACAAGTGTATTTTTATTCATTTAAGTGATTAAATTTATTTATTTATCAAAATGAAAAAAAAAACAGATCACCAACATGACAGAGCATAGCGTTAGAAAAAAGATAACTTTTAATCTGAACAAAAAAAAAATCTACTTCTCAGGCTACTTAAAACTTTAAAGGCAGGGTTGGTCATTTTCTCCAAATACACTTTTTAAGATTTTGGTTGAAATTGTCTTTAGGTCCTGACAGAAATTAATAATTCATGTGTTCTGAAAAAGGAACAAAGTAAATCTGTCAAAAAAAATCCTTAAGCCTGTCAAAACTTCGACCTATGTCTGCCAAGAGTTACCAATCTAAGAACCAATCATGCGTCCCTGATACACTGCTCGTTCCCCCGTGTGCACTAGCCCACGCACTTTGAAATTGGGCAGAGTTCATACTGTGAGTTTGTCGTTGGCCGCTGTGAGCAGTAAAATAGTCATGTTTTGTGTTAACTTTCCGCTGAATAAGTCATGAGACGACTTTGTTTCTACACAATGCAAGCAATGAGCTGAGGTCCACTTCTGGAGCAACGGCACTCGTGCATGTCAGTGAGGGGCGTGGCTTTTGAAGGAGCGCAGAGGGGAGGGGGTGTAGACGGAGCACTGAGGGAATGCTACTTTCAAAATCATGCTAGTTTTTAGAAAATTACCAACCCTGTCTTAAAAACGTACATATTTACATTCAACCAAACACTTATCATTAGACTTAAAAAAAAACACCATACACATTATTACTTATGGGTGTAAGAGCGAAGTGTATGACATCATATTTACCCAAAACCAAGCAATAACATCCAACATTGACAAAGTAAGAAACACTATACTGTAATATCAGTTCCAGGGTTTCTGAACGGATCCTTTCCAAACGGATGTGTTGACAATTATCTGAATTTTCATATTTATCCAAATATATATATATATATATATATATATATATATATATATATATATATATATATATATATATATATGTGTGTATGTGGTGATTTTTCTGTGAACAGGTCTGAGGCTGATGAATGCTAACACATCATTGATTGATTTTGTTAAATGGTACAAGATTGCCAACCAGTTTCTTTGGTATTGACCAGAAATGTTTGTGTGGTTTGGTAGTTTGGTTTGGTTTGGTAATTGACCAGGTAAGTGCACATTGATGACAGTTTCTCTTAAAGATCAAGAGTTACTTTTTCATCAGTGGCCTTGGTCAGATGTTGATGCAATCTCAGTTGAGTACAAAATCAGAGGGGAGGGTAATAAAGGGGTTTTTGCAGAACATAACTCTTGATTGATTGACGAAAATAACACATAACACTATAGCGCTTCTTCCTGTGAGAGTCCCTGTATTATGTGCCTTGAATAGCATCTCAAGCGTTAAGTCGTTTCTGCTGAACTGTCCCAAAGAAGCAGGGTTTAAAAAGAGTCTAACCTTGATGTTTGCAGCATTCAAGAGAAGGACTTTTTTCATAGATCAAGCTCCACACTGCAGGCCTGAGGGGGAAACTTTTTAAATCCAATGTGACAAATTAAATGTGGTGGTTCAAAGATGGTTGACTGTTTGAAAGATTACAGATCACACAACTATAAAGAACAAGATGAACGGAATGGAGGCGATGCTCTAAATATCACCTGACCTCATTTACACCCACGTCCATCAAGACGAATGTGCTCTGGCTGCTTCTCTGAGCTTCCTTAAACACACACTACTTTGTCACTTCCATCCCCACTACTTTCAAAGTAAGAGCCCTCTGTGTGTGTTTTAACTTTGTAGGCCAGCAGCTCTATTAGCGGCTGTCAGGAGCCATATTTCAGCGTCTGCTCCCACCCCTCTGCTCCCAATAACAAACACCATAAAGTGTCTATTGAATTATGAGCCCTGCTTTCTGCCTACTCATTTTGATAATAGATTTTGAGATAAATCACACAGTGTTGTTTGGTGAGTAATGTGGGCCTGTCAGAGGACAAAGCTCTCTCACTCTGTAGCCTCCACCTCATGTAAAGCACTAACAAGATGCTGCTGGATGTTTCGCACAACAACACAGCACACAGGAGACCCTGGATTGAATTTTTTCCACTGCCTCCAAATCCATGAGAGACACAACAGAGAATCTGAGCGAAGAAAACATTAATACAAAGCAGGCCGGGATGTTTCCTGTCTCGATAAATGGCCCTGCTTAAATTACTGGAAACTCTGCAGTGACACTTTTCTATTGTTCCTTCTCCAATTAATAACTCCACTGTGAAAGGTTTGCGGGCAGTCCTCATTGATTCTGTGTTATTAAAACTCCCAGTGCTCCCCACTAAGTCCCCCAGCCCTCGCCTGCAGACTGTTAAACAGGAACCCTCTCCCCCCCTCCTGCCATCTGCTCCTCTCATTTGGTCAGTTTGCTATCGATGCTACTGTAAGTCATTGCTCACCCACATGTCAATTACCCTAGGAGGAGACGGCAGCAGCACTTGGTCTTAATGAAAGCAGATGGGTTGAGCAGTTGGACAGTTTACTTCTGTAGCCGATATAAAAGGGCCATCTGAAAGTAGTGAGAGCTAGCTCGTAGTGAAGATTGTGTGCAATGACTAAGGTTCATTGGTGTGGCTCTGGAAGTAAAAATCCCATTCATATACTCTATAGCCGATTTGATTATTGACCATTATATCAAAGTTATCCAAGATAGACGTACCACAAGCTACCTGTGTGATAAACGATGGAATATTCTCCCGTAGAAGACACAAGTTTGTGTAATACCAACCTTGTTTTATGGAAAACGTGGTTCATCTGTGAAAAAAAGAACTACACTACCCACGACCATAGAGTTTCAAAGCGATGTCTCGGATTTGTGGAGCTCGCTGCGCCAAATGCAAACTGATAGTTCCACAACACAATCTACAAAACTTGTATTAACAGTTCAAACACTATAAGAGCTACAAAACTTACATTTAAGAAGAAGGGATATCATTCGATGTCTTCAAAATCTTGACTCCTGATGAAAATGATGTACACAATCTTGTACCTTTGCCTTCTCAGTTTTTTGATGCCGTCTTGGCGCTGAATCAAATGCACTATTAGTCACGAGTATATAGGTAGCTGGTTGTCTTGGTTCCATGCTTCAATCACTTGATATAAACATTTTGTGAAATGTCAATGGAGGATACGGGAAACTTGACTTCAAGAACCAGAACCGCTGAGAAAGTGGATGGTCACGGTTGATCCCTTTATGACTTTACTGTAATTATAATGTCAGCTGAAAGTGTATACTGTAAACATGACGGTAGAAGGTGATCTATAGCAACCCGGCATGCTGTACGTCTGCTTAAAATTCAAGGTACTCCGTCTCCAACTCTCTATTCAGAGAGCAGAAACATATAGACAGGCCAAAGGCTAATTCTGGATGGCACTATGTGGCAGTGCCTGAGCTCTTGTCCATCTGACACTGAGTGAAGCTTATAGCCTCTAGCATGCAGCCAGCAACAGCAGCGCGGATTGGCAGCTGGAGACCAAATTCACATTTAGCTGCAATAGCCTCTAAATTCAATGAAAATACAGTAGACAGCTGTTGGGAATGGAAGAAATTAGTCTGCATCTGCTCTAGTGTTATGGTGAGCATATGCAACCATTCACTAAAATAGCATCAATTTTACTTATGCTGTATGTGATTACTTTTCAATTATCAATCAGACATCAGCTTAAGCTCTGAAAACATTTTAAAGATGCACGTCTCAGGAATTAAACACAGCTTTATTAGGCATCAAGACCTCAGAGTTTGTGCAATCATGATTCCCGAAGGCAGTTATTAGTACAATCTAGTCTGATGAGCTATTAACGCATGTCAATGGAGATGATTGCTGAGATGCACATTTCCTCACCACCTGCTGCATTTGATTATCACAGTCAGAAAAGGCGGAACCACAAGCCTGAACTTCAAATCAGAATCTTAATTTCAAAACTTTTCAAACAGGTACAGTGTGTGTGATGGCCCGATGGAGCCGACACACTTTGGTCCAAAACATTTTTCATTATTCGAGCGGAAGTTTTTAGCTGGAACAAAGTTTTGAAATTGGTTAGAGGATGTTTTGTTTTGACGGTGATGGGAGACTTTTGTCAAATTTAATGAGGCTATTTCCTTCACATTGCAGCAGCAGAGTGATGGAGACTCATGCATGAAAACGGGTTGATTAACAGGGAGGAGTTGCATTTAAAGCCAGAGTGTGATGACTAATGTGAGGAGACGTGAGTTATTTGTTCAATTTCAGATTAAAAAAGCCTAATTATCAGAGACGATCAAAAACAGGAAGAGAGTTCTGATGGCAAAAGCAGAGGCCCTGGTGTCGTAAATAACTCTTTGAAAGCCCCCTTGTCTGTGATGTATAGAAGGAGAGGACATCAGACTGGAGCTGAGGACTAAGAGAGACATTATAAGTAAAGTGTGTGAGAGCTCTCCTTTCGCAGACACAACTGATAATGGCATTTCATCCAAACTCCCACCATTCGTACGTATAGCACGGCCTCTTTCTTGCTCCATTACACTGCAATTCAAGCCTCCATCAAGAACGCCCTTTTGTGTTTCCATGGCTTTTAGTTAACATAACATTTATGGCTGATAACCTCTCCACAAAGCAGTAAAAACACAAAATGGAAAACTGCATTATGCGTCAGAAAAGGGTCCTTAAGAAGCTGCTATAGAAGAAGGAGCCACAAATACATCTAGACCAGTGGTTGCCAAAGATGCCTCCCATAAATTGCATATTTAACACATAAATTTGAAAAAAATAAAAAGTATGAATGAAAGCAACGTGTAAAAATTTCCTTAGAATGTATGTTTGCACACGACTGCAACAATGTTGGCGTCTTTTGCTCTTAACTAATAAAAATGCACACAGACACACAATGTTGTGTGTCCACTCAGCGCTTGGTCAAGGGTTCAAGGGTTTAATCCCCAGCTGAGTAACATGTCCGATGTGTCCTTGGGCAAGACACTTAAAGGGATACTTCACCCATTTGCATTAATGTGAGTGGTCGTGCATCCCGCCCTCATTTTCCCCTGAGATGGGAATCTTTGTATTTCTAAGTCTGAAAAGGAGCTTCTGATGACGCAAAAATCGTCATTTTGCATCATTGGAAGCTGTTGCGGTTAGCGGGGTGAAACTACAACGCTAGTTCCTCATATTTTCGACCACTGAAGCTACAGACCAATCACAGATCAGTGGGTGGGAAGTCACTCCCAGAATCGAAACTTAACGTCCGCCATATCGCTTGGAAGCTATGCTAACAGGCTCTATGGAGAAAGCTGATAATGGCGAAAAAATATAAATATAGCGACGAGACGGCTGCTGCCGACAGGACGGTCTTGTGTCTTGGCTGCTGCCGCCGCTGGCCGCCACTGGCAGCTGCTGGCCAGCAGGGCCGAGAAACAAAACCAGCCTGTAGGCAGCAACCATCTCGCAGCTATATTGCTGGCCGACGCCGGCCGCTGCCAGCTCAGCAGCCGAGACAGGCGACACCTGTCGGCGGCGGTGAGGACGAGGAGCCCGGGCCGGCTCAAGCTGGGGCGAAGTAAATATGTCTGTAAACCTGACCTTAGTGGGAGTGGCCTGCAGTGCTGTGCATTCTGGGATTTGGTGTCTTTCATCCACATGAGCCAAAAAGACACTTTCGGCCTTTTCTCGGCCAAGAAGGCACCAACTTCAAAATGTGTTTCACATTTCTACTACATATATGACCCAATGTCAATACAGATTCATGTTCAATGTTTCAAGTGAAATATCCCTTTAACTCCCGCTCGTTCGGTGGCGGTGTATGAATGGATTAGTGTTGTACTTACTCTCTGATGTACATCGCTTTGGATAAAAGCATCTGCTAAGTGAATTGTAGAATTGTAATATTACAGCTGTAAGGGTGTAGTGATTTTTGTGTTGTTCTAATGTCCAGTTTGTGTGTGTGCGAACGTTAATTGCTTTAACCACCTTCAGGGACCTTTGGGATCCCCAGTCTCTAGTTGTGTTATGTGGGAGGTTTCGGCCTGAGATGTTTGGGAACCCATGATCTAGACCACCATTTTTAAAAATAGGTATAGGGATGTAATAATAAAAAAAAAAAAGCTATTCATATTGCACACAGGTCTTTGTTTTTATGGCACCAAGTTGTACATTTATTGGAAATGATTGTTGTTTTATTTGCTGATTGTGACGACCATTAAAAGACATCAAGTTCACATAAGCACACATGGTCATAAGGTCTCTAAATTGGATTGTGGTTTGTGTGCTGTGATCAATATGTATGGAAAAAATGAAAAATGAAAACAAGGAAGGCATCAAATGAGAATGAGCGGTCACTTAAAATGATAAAAAGAGAGAGTCTAACCTGAAGCTGATGCTCCTATCCACTATATTAAGTTTTGACCTCATTGTTTCGCCATCCAGCCTGCAGATTTACTGCTTTGGTTCAATTTCACTTTTTTTTCTTTTTTTTTTTTTTTGCCAAAGGCAACACATTACAGCCAAAGAGTTCTGAAATCACACTGAACACAACCTTCCCCACTTCCTGATTCATGAAAGAACTGCTGTGTTTGTCAATTTGCATCAGGCTTATACTTTAAAAACCCTTCTCATGCTCACAATGACTTGAATCAGCAACTCATTTATGCCTGTGTTTCAACATAAATTATATATATATACACATACCTCAAAATGATGAAAACAGTCATCATATTCTAATCATGCAGCAAACTGGTCCATCTGCTTGAATTTGAGCATGATGTACAGTTCTGCAGATACTCGTAAAAAAAAAATTCTGTTTACACACGGGTAATGTTGACATAAACATGATGAAAGTGTTGCACAATCTGCATTATTTTTAAATCATCAGCATGTTAAGGAGCAGGATGCATGCCGCTCTGTGGGGGGGCAGAGGTGATGATGATGGCGGTGGACTTGTCTGAGAAGCGGACTGCTGGGCCATCGATCTACCACAACACATCACTCGGGCTCCATTTACAGAAGCAATCACATCTCCTGCTGATTGATGTGCCGATAATTGAGCTGTCAGTGGGGTTTTCATGTTTCCCCTTTACCTTGCTCCAGACTTTAGTTTTTGTATTGTATTTTACTTTAACACCATTTACAACAAAGGACATCCTGATGTGTATTTATGTCAATATTCTGTCAGATTGCTGTCAGGGAGACAGAGAGATGCTAACTCCTGCACTGGGCTTCATAAACCACTAGCCTGTCCAGGCTAATTAACCTCAGGGGCCGGGCCTCCTGGTAGCCTGCAGGGTCAGCCACTGTGGCAGCTGCTTCTCCATGACATCGAAGGCACAGGCCATTCTCTGGCTCTGTCTTAACACACGTTCCTCACTACTGTAGATCTGATCTAAAGTCATCCAATTACTGTGTTGTGTTCACAAGCTTTAAAAAAACAAATGCCTTGGTTTTGTTTAAAATTTCTTGAACGATTTTGTTAACTCTGTTTAGAGCCAAGTTAGCCTCACTCTCCAAATTACAGTCATGATGCAAATATATGCTAACGTAACAAGCTGCAAGCTCTTTATGCTTTCATGAAAGAGATTGCAACAAAGCAGGGTTACCGTTTCACCTTGTATCCAGTAATAATTACATGCTAAGCTAACAGGGTGCTAACTGTACATATTATTTAATATTTATATTGTCAACAGAGATGACATGAGCTCATTTAAAATGCTGTTTTACCTCCTTAAAGTAACAATGTGTAACTGTTTCCCCTTTCAGTGGTAGAGTCAAATGTCGAAGAAATAGCACAATAACTTTCAACATGGAGAATGGTGTCTCTCCCCCGCCCACAGTACAGCTCTTCAGTCTAGAGTCAGCTCTGTATTTAACATGTTGTATAATAGGCAGCAATGTTTGCGAAAGTAATATACAGAGATAATTCCACAGCAGCTATTTAGTTCGCTCCACCCCTGACATCTCTGTTCTTGTCCTCCTTCGGCACCAACTGCTGCTGTGCCACAAGGTGTTTTATATCCACTGATCACCTTTAGCTTTTCCCTGGTTTGAAAAGTTTTAACTGGCTTTGCTGACGTTGGGTTTTATGTGCAGACCCAGCCATCTGTGAAACCAGCTTTTTTTTGTTCTCAGGCAGGGTCATCTACAGGGGAGGGGGGGGGGGGGCAATCGTGGTGACTCCTTTACTCCTTTTACTGCAGAAAAGGCTACATTCACACTGCATTTCAATTAACTTCATATGTGCCAACCATTTGATGCTCTGCCATTCTCTCAAGCTTCATTTTTATCTGGTAAATAAATACTTTTAATTTGTGTTTAACACATCGCAGATTCTTAAACTTCGACTCAACAGTCTGCAGTTTCTTTTAAACCCCATTTATATATTTTGTTTTTCTTTTATTCATGCGACCTGTTTTATGTAGCTCTTGAAAGCACCGTTTTGGGGGGTTAAACAGAAAGTCTTTGTAGTGCAATAAAACAAATCATCTGGACCTCACCAAAGCTCAGTCATGTAAATGTTGTGATTATTATGGAAATTTGTTGCTCAGATGACGTGTCAGAAGCTTCAAAATAAAATGCGACAAAGGGAGCGCAACAAAGAGAGCAGGAAATCAGAATCCTTATTTAGGCTTTGTGTTGGTGTCTGCTGGGCCAGATGGCAGCTCACAAGTGTCCAGGGCGGCCAGACTTTACATGAGTCCTGTCACAATGATGATGAAAATGGCTTTTCTCTGTGGTCAGGGCAGTGCCCCTTTACTGCACACATTAGAGCATGAGACCCTCCTATGGTTTGTCTGTGTGTTTGAGTGGACGAGCAGCAGGTTAACGCTGCCCACATTGAAAAGCCGCTGCCAGAGGATTAATAATTAAAGAGGCTCTGCGTCTCTCCTCTCGTATTGTTCTCCCCCCGTGATGGCCATGAGCGAGTTGATTATCCTTTTCAGCGTCGACTCGGCAAGATTATCATCCGCTGCCCGCTGATACAGCGGCCGTCACATAAAAGCTTGCTTTCCAGCAAACTGCACCATTGCTCTCAGGCTATAGCAGCTTCATCAGAAAAAAAGAAACTGAGCCATGTATGCACTGAGATAGCTGATGATAATGCTTCCACGCGGGGGGGGGGGGGATTTTTTTCTCCCTCATCAATGTAGTAGCAGCTTTGGCTTTTCTTTCTATGTCTTAAATATCAATGTCATTATTTTTATTAGCATATTATAAATAACACATACATCACTTGGGGCAAAAAAAGAACAAGTTATTGAGCAGCTTGAAGACTGAGTGCAATTTTATGATAAAAAATGTACATATTTGATGGCAAAGATGACATTTGAAAAAAGGACAGACCTGGTTCAAAAAGCTACAAAATCTAACAGAACTTTCCCAGTCCATATACCGGCAAGAATAGGTTCATGATGTTTGTACTAACACTGTCAATGACCTCTGATCTCTGAAAGGTCAACACAAAACTTCAACAGAAAAAAAAGACTGATAGAGTTTTGTCATTTATTTTGTTATATGTCACAGTACACTGGGTTCTTGCAGACTGGGTATCGGTTACCTACACTGATGAAACTGAGACCGGGTTAAACAATAGTGTTTCACCTCTAAAGAGTCAGACCGGGTGAAGAGTAAGGAGGGCTTCGAGGGTCACTGAGTGTCAACAAAAGGTGGCAACAGAAAAGTTGAGACAAGCTGTAGAGGAGAGAGATTGGATCATTGAATGTGGGGCACCTTTTTCAAAAGCCATCCAATAAAATGAGTGTCAGAGTAAATTATTGATTTATTTTTTAAGGAAAGAGTTGAGGAGTTTACAGCCAGCGGCGCTTGCAGGCTGTACTTAGCAAGAATGCTAACATGCGAATGTTAACCTGCTATAACTTTTTTTCCAAATCCTAGTTTAGCATGATGGCAGTCCATACTTTGCAAGTTAGCCCCTTAACACAAAGCTATGTTTTACAGTTTGCAATGGTATTAGTATTGCAAGTGTTTGGCCTGAAACCAAATTCGATTTTGACCTGATGATGGCACAAGAGGAAAGTTAGAGCATAACTTAAAGCAGTGTGATCCATCCTAACTCATACATGTGGAAAAAAAAGACTGAAAAATAAAAGAATTACCATATATATACTTAGTCCTGACCAAAGTGTTTGACCAAAGGATCTGCATGCAGGTATTCCATTTACATAATCAGAAACACAAGTTTTTTCTCAAATGCATCCATCCATCAAATTGGCAAACTTTGGGAATGTGTAGAATGGATGGCCTAGAAAAACTTATCTACGTACATCTACAGAGTGTCAATGTAAAATATACCTCTGTAGACTAATTTGTGATCAAGGGAGTGTTGAATAATGACTGAGGCATTGAAAGTCCTTTTCTAAATGTTACGCAAACATCCTTTATAATGCAAAATATTCTTATGCCACGTGTGCTACAGGTACAGATGATGTTGGCAGTACCTTGTTTGATTGCTGCCGTCGAAGACACTGTGAAACAAGAGACAAAGTGAGGACACACACGATCTGCTAATAAAGAAACAATGTGTCATGTTGTTACTGGACACTCATACGGGAGCTGGGAGGCTCCTCTGGGAACAATGATACGGCTGCACATTATGTCCCCCCCTTCAGGGACAGCTGGCATGGATAGAGAACCCCCTTCCCTTTCATCTGTGAACTTGGCTTATCCGTGATTCATGAGGCAACAAACACTGGTCACAACTGGGCCCTTTACGCTTTACGTGCCCCCTTTAATTTGAATGCCTGACCTGTCAAAGCTCAAAGAGAAAACTGTGGCGCTTAAAGGGAGGCATGGATGAGAATGCTTTGGACATTTGTTTTCGGGTGCTGTCCCATTTCAACATGGATCAGTGTCCTCCCCACACATCAATTTCACATGAGTAAGATCCAAAAGCTTACACAGCCGGAGGGGCTACGGCTGCCTGGTACTCGAATCTTTGGGAACAAAGCCCTTGGACATCACAGGCCAGTGCACGAGCAAACAACATATGCTAAGCAGAAACCCTTCCGTACCTTAGCGCACAGCCTCTGCCGCTCCAGCAGGTTTATGGTCACACAACATACGGCTTATGATATATTTCCAACAGAGGAATGTGCAGAAGATTTGAGCTCCAACAGAACCAATATTCATCCAATCCTCTGCGGTGCATTCAAACACTGTAGGACCAATCTGAGCCCTGACTTTTATTTCCTCACATGTGAGCTAAAGTTGAATAGATCTGCTCAAGAAAATGAATGGAATAAATCACAGGCAAACATCTCTTTATATATTTATAAGCATTTAATAACACGATCACTCTCGTTGACGTTGCATTTATTGGTTGCGTACATCCTTTGTAAAGAAGGTCTCAAAATAACATTAAAACAGCAGAAACAACAGTGTGCTTTGCTATTTGGAGTTGCTCCCTGGTCGCACATTAGACGAGCAGAGACTCAAAGTTACAGCTCAGAGATGTTGGCTGCAGAGGGCACAACAGGAGGGACCTCTGCGAGTTGAAAAGAGATAACGCTGAGATGTGTTTGACAGTTTGTTGGAGTTTTACAAATTAAAGGGAGCGAATGGTTCTCAAGTGATATAACAAGAAGAGGATGAACAAACGGACAGAAGTATGTGGAAAACATTTTGCAAAGGAGACTCGACGGGTACATTTTGAGAGAGAAGTGCAGCAGAGCTCTGAAGTCCATATTTTTTTTGAAGTCGTTGTGCCACTGCATGAGGCTCGGCTCCTTTCATCTGAATTTAAATCACTTGCCTTGACTCAACCCTGGTTGCAAAATAATGACACCATAAGTATACTATTGGCTCAATGAAAATTATTATAAATGTTAGTATTCTTTTGTGTCTATAACATGCTTTCTAGATTAATGCAAAGATTATTTGAAAATAATCTGAATTTATATCCTATTAACATGATGTGTTCACAGTTTTACAGGGCTTAGTTTCCCAGCTCTTTACATATACTATAAAAAGTGTAAATATAAACCATTGCACCTTGTTGCTATGATTTCATTTATGACCAAAGGTTTCTTACTAAAAGCAGGTTGAGAATAAAAACATCTTTATCCGTACATAAAGTTAGGTGTGAAGATGAAGAGGAAACTTTTATCATTAATAGAAGGTTTTCATTAAGCAGATATTGTTCACCGAGAAATATCTTTGTTAAAAAATGTAATTAAGTTAAAAAGCCTCTGGGCAGCCAGCATATTATTTTAGAACTGTAATAAAGGAAACCAGTCAAGAGACAACTCCACTCCTTTCACTCCTTGTAAACTGTTTGACTGAGAATCAAATGCTTGAAGTGATATTGAAATCAAACTACAGGAACTAGATATATCTTCTTTTTCATCCATGCAGTTGTCATTAAACCTGGAACATGTATTACCCTTAATGCAGATTGGCCATTTACATTTGGTTTGAAATGTTGGGATGCTGTGCGAGGAGTTGATAGTAACCTCAGGAGGAGATAAGAAACAGGCCACAGAGGTCTTCAAACCCAGCAGATGCTGACTCAAGCGACATCACTTGAGGCACATTAGCAGATTGTTCTGCAGCCACAGAAGGCTTTATGTTCTTCTCATGTGGCGCCTCAAACACCCTGAGTGAAAAACATGTCTTCTACGTTGACTGCTGTGTTCTGTCAGATAAGTTGTTGTTTCTTGTAACTGTGTATCAGTGACCAACTAGTTTCCCGTCTCAGGGCGAAAAAATGCAGTCTTCTGTTGACTATTCAGTCTCTGGGAAACAGCATAGTGGGCTTCCTGTGCAGCAGGTGTTCAGCTAGGTAACTCAAAACAGATACCTGGGACAGGACACCGTCATTTTCCTCACCCTGGTCAAGTTGCAAACAATTCCATTGGCAACTTAGGACACAAGAAAGTACTTGTAGTTGTTTCATACATCAATAGCATGCTCAAATGTGATTGGTCCACAAGCATGAAACTAGATCACTTCCAACACCAACAATCTTGCCTACTAGCTGTTAGTGTGCGCCCGATGTAACGAGGCTGTGGTCCTCGAAGCGAGCGCTTTGAGGGTTTGAGTCCAACCTGTGGCTCCTTTCTCCCATGTCTTTCCCACCCTCTCTCTCCCCTCTCTCTATCCACTGTCCTATTTAAATAGAGGCATACAGAAAGCCAATTATGCTTTGCTTTGAAATAAAGGCCTTAAAGCAAAATACATAAGAAATGAGTAAGAAAGCTTAAGCACCAACAAAATATGCATCAAAACACTGGAGAACATGGAAGAAACCAAAAGTCTTTGTAACTCAAGGCTTCCATTATTATACTCTAATAGAATACACTCGTCTAATCTGAACTTCTTAGCGTCACAGTTGATCAATGTTACGTTAATGTGACAGTTTGTGTATTGACGAAACTCTGGCAGTGCAGCCAAATGCATGAATGAAACTAAAAGTTGGGAGCCTGTTTGCTGATCAGGCAGAGTATATAAAAAAACAAGTCCTGCTGGTTTAAACTCTGTCAGCTTTATGAGCAGTGACATAAAATAATCCCTGCAGCCAGGTCGCAGGTGCAGCCTCCAGGCCACTGTCAATCAGTCACTCCAAAATACATCCATCAAAGACTCACGAGCCAAAAAAAGTGCTCTACTGACCCCCACTGCTTCTTTTCTCCATTAATCTCTCAAAGGATTAACTAAGGGGGGAAACTGGTAACCATTTAGCCTTTAAAATCAGACGTACCACTTGGATATTGTTATATGTAGCTAAAGAAACATTGGGGGTTTCATTGCTTAGACATATTATGTCGAGAGGATCATTTTCAAAGATGGCTGTGAAGTGCTGTGGCACAAAGTAGGGAAAATGACCAAATCTGCAGGACAGCCGCGATCACATCTCATAATGCTTAAGGGATATGATTAACAGAGAGCTGAAGAAGTTACAGTTGTCTTAAATGCGGCCATTTGAATTTCTAATTATCTCTGCTTCTCATGTGACCTGGCAGAGACAGTTTCAGTGATTTACCATCATTATCGTCCACTTTAGCTTTTGTATTCTTCTTTTTGTTAAGCAGGAGATTCAACATGTTCTTCGCAGTCTCACTGAAGAGAGGCAGACAATGAGATATCCCATTGATTAGAGCGGTTATTTCACAACCTTTAAGCACAATTAAAGGAAATCATTAAGTTTAATGAAATACCGGAGTGCTGGAGTACTTTCTCAAAGGTTTCCCTCATTAGAATGGCCCCACAGAGTCAAGAATACGTGATTGGGCTGTGCTCCCTATATGAGTTAACCCTTTCTCATTAGACTTCGTATCCTAAGGGAGGGGTCAGCTTCACTACTCGCTAAGAGCATGAGGATGGTTTTTATGAACCCAAATCCCATTTAATCCTTAAAGGGATGATGCTGAATACTTTTATTGATATTTTCATTTTAACTAATCTATCACCCATCAATTTATTTTTAATTTTCCTTTATTTCAGCTGGGGGTCTTTTTGCTGAAGGTGCTGGCCCTAGAAGAGAGGAGGAGAGTCCTAAAAATGAAGCATCAAACACTTCTGTACTGTATAGATATAAAGGGCGAAATTGGAAATGCTTCACACATTAGATTATGCTTCCATTCTGACAGCACTTGCACCCTATTGGCAAGATTTTCAAGAAGGAGGATCAATACAATTACCAAATCCCTTTTTTTTTTAAAGGCAACCATTTTGTCCAGCAGCCCAGTTTAGATTTAGATAACTGATAAATATAATTGCATGGATGCTCCTTCATGGAGGTTGCTTGATCCAGAGCCCAAGCATACTAATTAAGATTTTAGAATAATCCAATGCCAATATTAGGTTGCCCTGAGCAGCAGGCCTGGATAAGCATTTTTGAAGGTCACCCCCCTCAATCAGCTTTGCTGGTTATCATGTCAGTCCAGAAATCGTGACTCGCAAGGCTTCAAAGTCAATAAACGTCTTAACCTGTGACTTTGTAATCTACAAAGAATAAACACATTACAGTGGAAAGTATCAAAAGTTTGAAGATGCGGATATAATTCCCTGAAACTGCAAAGACAAAGACAAAATCAAAACAATAAAGAAATAAAATAATGGCTTGGAAGGCAAATGTATGTAGTGGGTTAGAATCTAAATGTTAAAATGAAGACAACATGATTGGGAAAACCAAAGTGGAGATATATAATTTTAAAATGGCTTTGAGTGCAACTGTCCAGGTTTAATGAAGTCAATGAAATATATATATAAATATATATATATATATATATATATATATATATATATATCTTCCATACTTTGTTAAATTCTGGTTTTACACTCTGTTATTGAGAGACATATGCCCAGATTACACACTTAACAAACAGGACCTGTGGACATGCAGATGTCAGAGTGGAGCTGCTACACACTGCTACACACTGCTACACAGGTAGTGCACCAGAACTGATGGGGGTTCTGTGCCTTGCTCAAGGGCTCCTCAGTAGTACTCGAGGAGTTACCTGGCACCTCTCCAGCAACCAGACCAACTTCCATACTTTGGTTTGCACCTGGACCTGAACTAGTGACCCTTCAGTTCCCCACCCAAGTCCCTACTGGCTGAGCTACTTCCATTCAAAATATGCAGAATTTTTTTTTTTTTTTTGTTATTTTGTCTTTAGAAGTACTGATTTTGTCTGACTTAAGGTAAGAACATATTTCAAAACTGAAACAAAGTTGAGTTTCATTTTTGGATAATTAACAAGATGTACCAGCAAAGGGCTTTTTAGTCTTCTGTAAATATTCACATTATTCAACAGATGAGCCCATATAAAAAACATACATATCTTCATGCTGTCATATAGAACATTTAATTCAAACCAATAATACTGCAGTGTAAATGGAAGATTATTGAAAAAGAGGAGCCTTTGATTTTCATTCTTTTTGAAACGTAAGCAAACCTGCCAGATTGAATTCTTCTCCCCGACTGAGGCCTCCTGCAGCCAGCTGCAAGACAGTAACAAGACAGACTGAACAACAATGTGGCTGGTTTTAAAACTCATGAATAAGTTTGTGTGTAAATATTTGATGAAAATACTTTAAGACAATTACACAAGGGAAATCAACAGCAAAATCATTATGTGCTTTTGCAAACTGAAGATGGCAATGAAACAATCAGCCATGTACATGTTTTTTATTTCGTTTTCTCTCACCTTTTTTACCCAAAAGCGTTGGTTGAATATAATCCTGACCTCCTTCTGCACAACTAGCTGACTGATTAATAATGGGCGAACTCTTAGCCTCAAACTGTTGTTGTTTCTAAAGCACTGAAGGCTAATTATCAGGACAAACAATGTTTTGACATGGTTGTCGTGCCATGTCAGAGCTAAAGCGAGATAACAAATGAGCTCTCCAGGATGAAGATGATTTAATACACACAGCAAATGTGGATGAATGAAGATATCGCAGGTTCCTGCCAAAAATGATTGAGCAGCTGAGTCAGTGGTTAAACCAATGAAAGCATGAATGGATCGATGACTGTGTAAAGGACAAGCCAACCAACAACTCATTAACATGCAGGTGTGGTTGGAAATGATTGAGGTGAGTTGGGGAGCAACAAGTAAGGTTCTGATAAAAATGACTTCATCAGTGGGAAGATTGGACATTAGGACACAAACAGCTTATGGTCATGACTTGACTAAAAAATTCTGTAACAAAAATGAAAAATACTGAAAAATATATCCTAAAACATGGCTCTTTTTTTGGATTATCATCATGATATGAATCTTTAAATGGTTTGAGTGTAAAAGGAACTATTGTTGCTAATTTGTTAATTTACAAGCCTGCCAACTAGGGGGCCGCCCATACACAAAATATCGAATCAACTGTTGAATCAATCGCCACAAAATTGTATACACACATTCGATGTAACCAGAAAATGAACCACAATGACTTTGCTCATCCCGACTTAGAATCTTGCACCAGCAGTATCTTTTTTTTTTTTCACACTCATTTACTCATCCCGGTTTATATTTCCATATATTCTCCACACAGACTGAATTAAAAATGCTGTTCTGACATTCATAGTCTTCAGATCATGCACCCTAATGTTTTTACTAATCCCATTGCATCAATGTGAAGTCAACATTAGCAGTGGTTGAGTGGATTCCATGACATAGAGGATGCATGGGTCATTGCATTCCAGATAAAAAATGTAATAATGTCTCTGCTCCTGAGTGTTTTATCCCAGGTTGTTTTGTACAGATTTAACCGTTCTGTAAAATGAAACGCCCACTCTCCTCTGTTTCAGTATTGCAGCTCCGGGGACTATTCCCTTGTTGAAATGTTTTCAGGACTTTAGCCTAAGGTGTTTCATGCCATGAACAATGAAGTAGGAGAAAAAAAACTGGCAGGTAAAATATATTGATACACCAGAGAGAAGCTGGCTACAAACAGGAGATACAGTAAGGGGTTTTCTGTTTTTCAAAGTTTTTCCGGCATTACACAATGGGAACACATCATTGAAGTATTGTTTTAAGCTGCATTCAACTCTGTCATTTTCTCCCGTCGGTGCCATAATCACACTACAACAATAGAGGAGGAAATCTGGCTTAATACATCAAAGCATGTAACTGTGACAGGGTGATAAAAGAAGCAATTATCACTGTCATGTCGTTCATCCAGCTTTATTGTCGCTCCCCAATGTGCACGCCCATTATTGATATCTCTATCCACCTTTATCCTTATTACACTCAGAATAATAGCCTGCTGACATGTGAGAAAGCATGGCCTTATGGGAGCACGATACTAAACATAGTCTTCATGAGCTTTCATTATGATCTTCTGGGAGCCTGTAATTTACGAATAAGATTCATGTCGCTTTTCAAGGAGATAGAAGTACACAGTCATTTACAAATGACAGGCTCTTCTTAATGGGGAAGAAGTGGCAGCGATATGTTTTAACATTATTTTTTTGCTATGTGCTCTGGAAACAGATCCCACATGGGGAAAAGTTTGTGGTGAAAGTGAAAGGACCACTACTTACTTTCTCTTGACAAATCAAGGTGCCTTTGAGCAACACACACACACACACACACACACACACACACACACACACACACACACACACACACACACACACACACACACACACACACACACACACACACACACACACACACACACACACACACACACACACACACACACACACACACACACACACACACACACACACACACACACACACACACACACACACACACACACACACACACACACACACACACAGGGTTTTGCCTCAATGCTTTAACCAAAGAGTGTGGAAAAGGAAGCCTCCATTCTAATGAGTTTGGTTAATACAGTAAGTTCACTTCTGTAGCTAACAGTCTGCACTGACCTGTAATTCAGTGTGTGATGATATGTCTGAATAAATGAAGATAAAGCTTTATGTTCTAATGTAAAAAGTCCTTTGTCTACAGTAATAGGCAAGCGACACTGAATTTCCTTATGACACTAAACATCAGGGAGCTCCTGCTTCCAGAACATAATCAATTACTTTAACAAGCTGGTTCTAAACTGCCTGCAGTTACAACCACATTAACATCCCAAACAAATGTATTTAATACTGATTTCAAAGACTAATTTATTACACTGAGAATTGAACACAGATTACATTTAAATTATATTGGCTCATTCTGTCTGAAACCATTTGTTCCAGCTTTACCGTATCACCACTTTTTTTTTTGTTCTCTCCTTCCTGTTCTACCTTTCTCTCAGTCCCAAAGTCTCCTTTGTTATTTCATGTACAATTGTTTGGTTCTGTCTGGCAATGAAGAGAGAAAACTGTCTTTGAAGCCAAAATTGAAAAGCAAACCAAAGGGAAACCACAGGAAAACACAGACAGCCTTCAAAATGGCTCGACTGAATGTGAGCCATTTGGTTTTAAGCATGGATTTTCTTAGTTCCCTCTTCGATTCGTTCTTGCACAAAAACAATTTGAAAATAAGAACATCTTTCATGTGATTCTCTGAATTTGCTTGACTGAAAGCCAAGTCTTTTAGTACTCAAAGTTTTTGGTTTGCTCATCAAGCAATTTCCAATTTACTGATAAATCCATTAAACTCCCAGTGCAAACCAATAAGCTTACATTCACAAGTAAGGCTTTATTCAGACACCGGCCTTTTTGTACTGTGTGCTTAAAGGGATTCTTCATCCATTTGCATTAAGCTTTGTATCATTAGAAACCTGGTAGTATTTTTGAATGGTCGTGCATCCCACCCACATTTTCCCCTGAGATGGGAATCTTTGTATTTCTAAGTCTGAAAAGGAGCTTCCGATGACGCAAAAATCGTCATTTTGCGTCATTGGAAGCTGTTGTGGTTAGCGGGGTGAAACTACAACGCTAGTTCCTCATATTTTCGACCACTGAAGCTACAGACCAATCACAGATCAGTGGGTGGGAAGTCACTCCCAGAATCGAAACTTAACGTCCGCCATATCGCTTGGAAGCTATGCTAACAGGCTCTATGGAGAAAGCTGATAATGGCAAAAAAATATTAATACAGCGGCGAGACGGCTGCTGCCGACAGGCCGGTCTTGTGTCTTGGCTGCTGCCGCCGCTGGCCACAGGGGCCACCGCTGGCCATAGGGGCCTCCGCTGGCCGCCTGGTAGTGTCGGTGCTCTCACTGTTTGCCTATGGACACAGACGTAGAGTCTGTTTTCTGCCAGGAAATTCCAAGATACCAATTCGTTCTGGAACAAATCTTGGAATCAGTTGAGGAAACGGCCTTATGTGTTGAAGTAAACATGTCTGTAAACCTGACCTTAGTGGGAGTGGCCTGCGGTGCAATGCATTCTGGGATTTGGTGTCTTTCATCCACATGAGCCAAAAAGACACTTTCTGCCTTTTCTCGGTCAAGAAGGCACCAACTTCAAAATTTATTTCACATTTCTACTACATATATGACCCAATGTCAATACAGATTCATGTGTCAACGGGTGAAGTATCCCTTTAACCATTGAGCCTCACTTTGCAACCAATGTGTCACTCACTGATTATAGGCACGATGTAGCTAAATCCTGCAAAATGTAATTTATTACAACAAGAGACAATTATCCACCAATGATCCATATCTTAACCTGTTGCACTGCATGAATCATAAACTTCATCCATTCAGCAGACAAATCAGAATCAGAATTAGAATAGTTTTTTTATTGCCAAGTACATTTACACATACAAAGAAAACAGTTAACAAAGGAAATAAAGCAAAAATAGCAAGATTTTAAATAATAAAATATGGAAGCAATTACAATATATAATATACAATTTAAAAATGTAAAACATTTAAGAAACACAAAATGTACAAAATGTGCAGTGGAGAGTCTGTGCAGCTAAATACATGCAAGGCTTCTTCTTTCAATTCTGTGGTACTTGTGCAATGACAATAAAGACATTTTGATTCTGAAGATGTTAATCTCTGCACGACATTTTTTCATATATTTTATTGAATGTAGGGGTTCCACTGAGGATGTCTTAGAGAAAAAAAATCAATTTCAGCGTAATCAGGAGCAGCTTTTAAAGTGAGTGTAAATTGGTGTTTACTTGATGATACCCATGCGATTTCTGGGTAGAGGTATTACTGACATAATGAGGGTAATTTAAGTAAAAGAGAACATTTCTGAAATCATCTTGGTGACACAACAGTCAAGTCTCACTTAGGGCTACAGGCAATAATAATAAGAGATCTTGCTGTTGCTACTTGGTTGCTTCATGTTCTGCCTAGATAAATTCACTTTCCACACTACAGTTCACTACAATTCAATTGTCGTGAAATACTTTGGGTCACAATCATACTTTAAACTCAATTCCTAGGAGCAACACTTGCCTGTAAATTGTGTGTTGGGATTTGGATTTGTAGCTGTCTGATAAGCGGTTTGCAGAACTAATAAGAGCCGAACAGCTTTGTTAACAGTTGTCTTGGGAGGGGCAACATTCAGCTCTTATTTCATCAGGCCTCTGATTGCAGGGATTAATTAACTCTGCAGTCCTGGCATGTGTCTCAGAAGAGTGCTTCCATTTTGATGTGGGATTTCTTGGTACAGATTTACTCTAGCTTAATTGGTTCTGGCAAGATTACATATCAGAGATTTTTAACTGACATCAAGCAACAAAATTCTGCAAGACTAAAAATGCTGAAACTGCACTCTCAGAGAGGACATTGCTCTGCGTGGGTTATGAACCTGCCACTCAGGGTGTGAATTCAGCTAATGTATGAGAGGTAAATTATCAGGATGTCAATCAAAAACTTATCAAGTACTTTGTAGCACTGCGTCGGCGCTTTAATCAAGGTCAGCTTTAATGTGCGACTGTGTTTGATTGAAGGTTGAACAATGGGGTACTTTGAGGACGAAAACATGTGAAGGCATGTCACAGTCTAAGATAGAGACAAAACCAAAAAGTCCTCTTAATAAATAAGAAATGTTTTTTTTTTGTCCATGCCTTATAGTACAACAAATGAAAAGGTTTCCTGTCTCTCCCTCTCCTCCCACTTTCCCAAACCATTCACTCATGGCTGTCCACCAATGAGTCTGGTTCTGTGATAGGTTACTGCCTGTTTGAAAAGAAGTGTTTTCTTGCCATTATTGCCAAGTGCTTGCTCATTGGTTGAATAATGTGGCTTCTGTGTAAACAATAAAAAGAGTAAAGCTCTAAATGTAAAGTGTCATGTCGTATGTTGTCATGGGGGCCATAATATCTTATTGATGTATGTGACGCCCCTTTATGATTTTAACTTATTTCTTTCAAAACTGTACGACTAACTTTTGAGAAAGTAATCTCACTATTGTGAAACACTAACAACAGGGTTTGGCTTGGTTCAAGAAAATGATGTGGTCACGGTAAATCCAGTTTAAGGGAAGGATACCATTTTCTTCACAACAAAGGACTTTGTTGTTGTACAACATGTTCATTTCAATCCCTGTGATTTCATCACTTGACATCACCAGTCATTCTCAGCACTTGCTGAATCAACTGGTGTTTTTTTTTTTTGTCTTAGGAGGCCAGTTCTGTGGAATGGGCAGAAATGTAAAAAGTGCCCACCACCTCTTTTGTATGAAGAGACTCATCTGCATTGTTAATCCTATTGCTTGCTTATGATGTGCAATTTCTCACCTGCTAAACAAGCTATTTCAATGTAAAGTCAAAGCAGTCTTTCTGGCCGTTGGCAGCTGGAGTAACCATCTCAAAGGAAAAACTTTAATGACTGGTTGGATCCTTTCCAACAGAGGGGTTATTAGGCCAGTACCCATCAGGCTACTGCTGCTGACAATGATGTTAAGTTTGGGCATTATTAGTTTTATATACTGCAGGCTAATAATGAACCTTAATGAATGCACAGTGCAGTAAATGTTGTATACTGCAGCTACAACTAGCCCAAAGTGGATATGAAGGAGGCAGAATTAAATGCTGAGCCTTCTGGAGTTTTTTAGGTCCATGTCAGTGAACCAGGACCAACTTTACAGCCCTAATGAAACACCATGCCTCCTCATGCCTTTGTCCCACTTTTAAAGCCCTTTTATAGACACAATAGGTTGCCAAATTTGTATTTGAACCTCAAGTGGTCTAATCAATTGCAGAAACATTAAAGGTTCTATATGTAACTTTTTACATGTATAAATCGTTTTTTTATCGCCCATTAATAAGCAAACGGTTAACTGATGTGAAAAAGTAGATGTTCACTGTCTATCTGTGTTGCCTGTATACAATTTTTCCCCGGGTCCGCTTAAAGAGATCAACAGTACAAACTCATCACACACTCCTGCTCTCAGCCAGTGCCTGCCAAGACTGTCATTTGTAGGATGGAGAATGAATACAGACAAACAGACTCCTTCACAGACTTTCACATGTGTATGACCACTTACCTCCTCTGTAAACACTATGCCGGTAAATATCCAGTGTTTCGGGCCGATGATGATGCTCGTTTGTGTACTCACAAGCACGTATGACGAGCACGGCCATGCGGTATCACTACAAACGCAGTATTTTTGAAAGTTACATATAGCCCCTTTAATGAAATGAATGGCATGGCTGAAATGGTCAGATTCAATTCTCAAGAGTGGTGGCCCAAAAGTCAAGACAATTGGTGAAGGCACAAGTGTGACTGGCTTTGGGTCCTGGTGGCCAGTTCAAGTGTGGATCAAGTGTCATGTCGTATGTTGTCATGGGGGCCATAATATCTTATTGATTTATGTGAGGCCCCTTTATGATTTTAACTTATTTCTTTCAAAACTGTACGACTAACTTTTGAGAAAGTAATCTCACTATTGTGAAACACTAACAACAGGGTTTGGCTTGGTTCAAGAAAATAATGTGGTCACGGTAAATCCAGTTTAAGGGAAGGATACCATTTTCTTCATCAAGTGCTTAACACCCCAGTCTGGGGGGGGGGGGGGAGGCCATATTTTTCTTAGTCATTTAGTTATACAGAAATCTGAATCAGAAAACAGAGCCTTATGCAGTACTGACATCTTCGAATTACATACAATAATATATCAAATGTCTTTGAAAGAAAAGTTATACAATAAGATTATACAACATGGTTTCTTAAAGAAATTAAATGTGTGTGGAAATTGCTTATTGCTTGTTCAGTCAAGTATTAGAACATTCACGGTTCTTTTCAGGTAGAATATCTCTTAACCAGCAAAGTTTTTTTTTTTCTCCTGTTTACATCACAATTTTAGGTAGAGGAAAACTTTCCAGACTTTGAAGTACTGTCTCTAAAGTATTATGCATTGCTGTTATGGCATCTGTTATGCCCCTGAAATTCATCGACCTATTACTCAAACTGGTCCTCCTGGATTGATTCCCATCTTTCCACCAGAACCTATAGCAACACACCCACACCATGTTTTTTGGGATCGTTTTAAAAAAAAAGGCTATTTTTGGCCAAGAGAGTAAAGTTCCCACCTTTTCTCTTGGCCTCAAACCCACCTTTGTGACAGTTTCACACTCATCGTGTCCCCACATGAATGGGGTGGAGGAGAGGGAGGAAATCTTAAAACCTGCCAAAAATCTACAGAGACGAGGGGTGAAGAGGTTGTGTAGTTTCATGTATCCACAAAAGTGTGGCCACCCAGTGGAAAGACACTTCTGACAGTACACGTCTGTGCCTTGGCCAGTGAAAAGACAGGACTGAGCGACCCCCCCCCCCCCCACCCCGGGCTGCCACTCCTCTCTGCACTCTGCTGCCCGTGTCTGCTGAGAGGATGAGGCATGCAAGTGAAGCCTCCATGCACGGCACCCCTGGGACACCAGCTTGTGAATGTTCTGTCACAAGTGGTGAGCACCCACGTCAGGCCCCGTTTGCTCTGCTACATACACCCCAGCAGAGGCTTTAATGAGGCCGTGTGTTTTATCAGGCAAAAATTAATTACATTTCAAATCCTTTGGAGCAATTTGGACATTTTTGACAAAACCCGAATGTGTCTTTGGATAGTCTTTATCCAGTGTCCCTGCTGTGTTCAACAAATTCAATAAAGGCTTCTTAAGACCTTTTAATAAAACAAAACATGCAATTAAACACCATTATCACTAATACTGTTCAAAGAATTACAGGAAACCAGTGCAGACAATTATGTATTGAAATTTATGTAACGTTTTGTGAAAACGTCATGCTGTAAGCTCTAAAAATATTTACGATACCTGAATCCGGACCCGCAGAAGGAAATGATCAGTGCATGTTTCTGTGAAAATTGTCACTTATTCATTATAAGACAAAGACGTTAGCAGTGACTCTAGCAATAGTGGCCACAGTTTTAAAGGCACTTAGACCAGCTCCTAGGCAGCTAAATAACATCTCTTGACTTTTTCATACCTTACAACCTTTTCTGAGTTCAATCTTTTCAAAGACTCTTCAAGTCCTGCAGATACCCCGTTATCTGCTCAAACTAAATTTCTCAGGGCAGACAGTAATCCATAGTGCTGTTTATCAAAGAGCGAAGACATTCAAATCTAAACTGCTTTATACGAAAAGATCAAAAAGTAAATAAAGCCAGTCAATCCCCAAAGCTCCATCCTGCCTTCACCTAGGGCCCAATTAGAGCGCTATAGTGACAAGTCAAGCATTACTGGTCTCTGCAGGCCGAAGAGATCTGGACTCTTGTTTATCTCTTATTTCAATTGTAGAAACCACATTAGAATTCTCCTTCTGCATGCTATTAATAAGTGCCAAAACAACGTAAGCTGCACAGCCAATATGTGTTCAATTAGGATTATCCAGAGACACAATTCATTGGGAGTTTGGAGTTCAAGTCTTCACGGAGCTTGTCAAACTGCACAAACTTGCATAAGGCTTTAAAAGGGTTGGGATTTTGCAATTAACTAAAGCGACAGCAAGGAGAACAATGCACCTCCCCCAGCCACCCCCACCCCAAAGCTTTCCCATTATTTTAACAAGCACAACAACATATTGTATGTTAATAGATTTCCTCCCAGTCCTCTGGAGCTCACCCTGCCTGTTGTCAGTCTTGTTGATTAACAAGAACGCAATTAGAATTTCAGGGCGCTGTTAAACATTAGTATTCTGCATATACGGCTCAGTGCACCTACATGGCCTTCTTGGTGTAGCTCGTCGGCTTTACCGGCACGTTTCATCATCAGGGAGGGTCTCTGCTTGACCTATGATCAGCATGATATTTAAACCTTCTGTGGTGTTAACTTCGGGCATGATTACATCTTAAACAAAGCCTCTCTAAATGCTATATGAGTACTGATAAGAAATGTTGAACGTATAAATGTTGAAGCAGAAAATGCTCCTATATTAGGCACATTGTAGGTAAAATAGTTCAACACATTTTTACAGTGACATCCTCCATGAAACTGTATGTTAACATTTCAAACTGAGCATCAGTTCTCCTTATTTTTTGGCATTTTAAGTAAAAAACAACAACAAAGTAGGACTGGTCTTAACTTTTTTTGTGTCCTCAGCGGTAGACCAATGAGCCTGTAAGGGACAGGATGTATGTTAATGGTCTTTGCACTCGACATCAAATAAAGGTAGGCTGAAACATTACTAATTTCTCTGCTGGACTCCTTGGCTGCTATTAACGTGTTAACAGTTAACACGTTATCTAAGTTGACATAATTTGCAGCCTTATTCCAAGCACAAACACACATTATTTTAAACGACTGACTTGTATGGATTGGTCAATTTACTGACAGTGAGATGGTTGATTTGATTTTGAACCAGAAGACCCCTTGAGCCGTCAGACTTTAAGCTGAAGGTGATGAAGACGCTTCCTCCTGGTAATCTGGTGCTATTGTAAAATCTGAATTTACTGCTTCCATTTACATGATTGTTTCAATAAAGGCTGATTGTAAATGTGATATAGACATTGGCTGCTAGTGGTGGTGGAGGTAAATTCAGCAGATTCTGCTTCTGTCCCCACTCCTACACAAACATCCCACACAGTTATCAGGCACTATGAATAATCTATTCAGAGCACTCTCCTGGTGTGATAATATGTTGGAGGGACCTGCCAGTTAATGATACACTTGTGGTTCTGTGTACAAAAGGTCTACAAACACAGGGAAAATATGCTTTTTCAAAGAAAAACAGTTTAGTAGCATGTCATTTTACTTTTACTGGTTTGGATGTCCAAGCACACTTTGCTTCAGCTTTCAAAGTCCTTCTCTACATGCAGGAAAATGTGTGAATAGTATGCTGTTAAATAAACCCTCAGACAAAGTAGGTAGTAGATACAGCATAGGTCCTTAAACGGTTTTTGGAACCTGGCAGGTTTGATTACGCAATGAACTCTACTGACACTTCCATAAATCTGCAACAAACATGCAGCAATTTATGCAGTTTATACCCTTAATGGTAAAGTAGTGACATGAGTAAATACATCATCAATAAGTGGAAAAATGTGTTAAGAGTTTTATGGGAAATTCAGGGATAATATGCATGTAGACAAGTTTGTAATGCTTCTAGCAATATGTGTGTTTTGCATTATTAACTTATTTGTGGTGACTGTTGAAGCTGCATTCAAATCCATTTGGAGGAGGATGTGTACCATAAGGACCTGTGTCCACTGAGGACATTTGTGGCTCTGGCAGCGCCCATTTTCAATAAAAAAAAGAAAAGAAAATCAGCCAAAAATGCCCTGAACTGGTTTTTTGTCACTGCACTCACAGCGCTCTCAGTTGAAAACTGTTCAACATTTGGAACAGCGCTTGACTCGTCAATGTCACTTCCTGCTCACTGACAAATCAAAATCAAGATGTGGGCGGGACTTGTGTTACCAGCTCTGTCAACAACAATTGGCGCAGAAGGAACTTCTGTGACTCATCTTTTCGATGGTATGATTTCCTGATCGAGTGCTGCCACTTAGATGGTCATCATAATGGCAGAAAACACAGGTGGTAGCAACATGACACCTGCACAGTATGGAAGTGTTCATTTAGCATCAGCCGCTCTGTCCACAAAGTATGTTCTAACTTAGCCTACCCCTCGCTGACATCGTTTTTGGACACAGTCCCGACGCTCTGATGTTAGACTACAACCTAAACAAACAGACAGACAAACTGTTTTTTGTTTTGTTTGTTTTTTTCGATTGCCTGATTTGAACCTGTGTATGTTTTATATTGAGCCAGACTGCTGTAGTTTTAACCTTGAAAATGTTCTGTATTTAATTGGCACTCTGTCATCAGGCTTAAAGTGACTGCTTATGTCTATAATTAGTCGAGTTTATTCCTATGATGTAGGTATCAAAATGTGAGAATAAAGCAGACAAGTGTGAAGCATTATGCAAGGCAGGCATTATACAAAAGAAAAGCAATAATCAGGACCTTGAAAGGCTTCTATTTTATCATTTACCCCCTTACATATCTTCCTTAATTCTGATGACATGAAATGAAGGAAAATATTTTAGTTTTTGTCAAACAGTGCCATCATCTCCAGCATCCACCTCTTTCATTAAACCTACAGTTTGAGTGACCGGCATGCCACCACTCATTAGAGATGAAACATGTTTCTGCAGACTCACAAATGCTTTTTCCTTTTATGTCTAGGAATTAGATTATACAACAGGTATATCATCTCTAACCTCAAAAACAAATGTTCCTCTTTACACAACGTTTGCTCGAGTCAAAGTCTTCAGCTTTGTAAATGTCAATTTGAAAAGCAGTTTCTTGTGTGGGTTTTATTTATTTTTTCAGAATTTGTACCTTCATGTTGAAAAAGCTTATTCCATTTACTCCTTATTTTGAAATGTTGAAAAAACTGTTGAAAAAAAACACAACCAAGACTTATTTCTCTACAAGAAACTTTCCAGAAGACATTCTCACATCCCTGTATTAATGCCAGTTGAATCAATAGTTTCCATTTAGACGATGAATGTATTTACGCAATTCAACCTCAGGGGCGACTCGATTGATTATCCAAATGGCTCACTGATACCTGTTGTTATTCTGTGAAGTGCTGCAGAGAGCTGGAAACAATTCAAGCCAGAAATTAAAGACTGCAATAACGTTTTGAGAAAACAAAATCAAGGGAAAGGACTCGACTCTGTCTGTGGTTCTGTCAGCATTCCTGTTCAGAGAAAACTGTGCTGCTTTAAGCTTGTCAAGTGCCATGAGATTGAATGAATATAAATAACAATATTATTGAAGTGATGTATTTCTCAGACATTTGCACATGTAACATCCTTCACAAACAGTTCCAGCTCTAAGAGGATTTTCTCTGATGGTCCTTAGAAGGAAAAAAAAAGACAGAGATTTACAAAAGACTGCAAGACAAAACATGAGAATGCGTTTGTTTTCGATGTGCATTAGCAGAAGCAGCTGTAGTTGCACAAAACAGGCTCCATCACAGCTATAATAAAACGGCGGCGACACATTTTCTTTCAGTCTTCCACTTTTCTTACAAAGAAAATTGACGTCATACTTCTTCCTTTTCCACTGCACCTGCACCCTGCCTTCCAATCGCTCTCCTCTATTCAAACACACCGGGTGTCTAAATGCAGCAATTAGCCAAAGTCGTTCACATCCCAGAGCTCTATATAAAGCATGACACTTTCTTATCTGATTACTTTTGTTTCTGAGGAGCACTCTGAGGTGTTTTAAATGAAGGAAGTGTTTTTAAGCTCAATGGAAAGATTCAAGATCCTCAAAGCAGCAATTACCTTTTTTTGTACTTTAAGTAAGTTTAAAGGAATTTAAGACAGGCCTGTTTTTGTCAGCTCACAGAGCAATGTTTTACATCTCAGAGGGACGGAACAAACCTTAATTTGGCTGTGTTGAAACCAAAGCAACTAGGCGTTCAGCTTTGATGTTGCACTTTTGTGGGGGATTTCTAAAAAGTTAACAGCGTAGGGATCCCATCAAGAATTATAGAGCTATGACAGGCGGTAATCTCATGAGATTTCAGAACATTCAGAAAGCCTGGGAGATATTTTTTTGTATCCACCAAGTGAGAGGAGGAGACAGAGCAGCTTACTCAGCGGTCGTGGTAAATTAACAGGAAGTGAAATGTTTCTTCAAAAAAAAAAACAAGCTGACAGGAAAATTAAGCATTAAATGTCACACAACAGGTGGTTCCCTTTTCATCCACCTCCACCTGCGTTTGTCATCGATCCAGCGAGGGAACAATGATGTTGCATAATGATGACATTTTAATAAAGTATATTGCAGGGCTGTGAAAACTTTTTTTTACCGACACTCTTTGAAAGGAAGGAAAACATACAGCGAACAAAGGCTTTAAAACAACTTTCTTAAACAACATTTTGTTGCATAAAGTGTAACCTCAGTCTCACATGTGTTGGTAGACAAACTTGGGTGGGGGCGCTGGTGGCGCATTGGTTAGTGCGATCACCATGCATGGAGGCTGTGGCCCTCCAAGCGGGCGGCCCAGGTTCAAATCCGACCTGTGGCTCCATTCTTGCATGTCATTCCCCACTCTCTCTCTCCCTGATTTCTGACTCTATCCACTCTCCTATCTCTACAATAAAAGGCACAAAACGCCCAAAAATAAATCTTCAAAAATAAAAAAAACTTCATATGAATTTTTTATCAAACATAATGCAGCTCTCACCAACAGCAGACAATCATCACTATATCAAGACAAGTCTCCTTTGCTCTCATTAAGAAGTAGAAAACAAATTTTGTGTCATTTATGTTTGTACAACAGATTCATACGGTGACTTACAAGGGCAACCGGCGGCAATTGCAACTGAAGAAAAAAGGCTGCAAATTCAGAATCAGAGTGAATTCCAACACCATCCCAAAGTTTCAAAGAAAAAAGAACGGCCACCCGCTCTGACCAAACATACTGGTTTTTTTCTACTGTACATTACTTAATTCACATCTTAAGGTTTTCTTGATGTTTGATGTTGATATGTTGGACTGCCTTGGATTTGTAACTTGTATCATAAAACTATAACATTGTCTATTGCCAATAGGTGGCGCTCTAATAGCAAATGAACATTGCAATATGTTTGTGTTCAGGCCAGGGCCCTTATCAAATGTTTTGTTCAGAGTGGAGTATCTGAGCAAACAGCTGAGTTATTAATCACTTCCTGTGTCAGGGGGAAAATTTGAGGGCTCGCACGGCCATGGCCTTTGAGTAATGAAAACTATTTTGATGCCTTTTCATCAACACGGCCTCCTCTAGCTGTACACCAAGTTTGAGCTCAGATAGATCAGATTTATCCCCTATAGGAGGAGATCATCCTAATATGACCCTGGAAATGGGCAAGGATTCAGCAAGATTTCAACTCATAAAGAAAATAGTGGACTTCCTGTTGAGTTTAGATTTTAGACACAAGTGACTTTCATGGACGGGATACATGCCTACCAAAGTTCATACATGAAGGTTAAACACATTTTGAGGTGTTATTGATCAAAAATGTGTTCGATCAAGTTCGTCTTGCTGTGGAGGCATCTGGCGACACCTGTTTGTGTGATCCATAGAATGTACATTTGACCACTTTAGCGATCTGTGCAAAGCTTGATGAACTTTGGAGCAGGCCTTCAAGAATGAGATTTATCGGGCCCGACGAGGCAAACTCTTTTCTCAAGGAAAAACAAAAAGGGCCTCTGCACTTTTGTCGCTTGGGCCCAGATAATCAATGCAAAGCCAGACATGCAGAAAACTAATTACAAAAGAAAAAGGTTTCACAGCATAATAAAATGTCAACTAGAGAACAACACATGACATGGGAGTTCAACACAGATTGATCTCTCTGCTCTGTCAAAGCTTGTATGTAACTAGTGCGCCATCAAAGAGGGCATTTAGTGTCGACCGGCGCATCTTTGAAGACAGACGCACGGGCCTTGAACAGCCTTTGATCGACAACTATCTCCTTCTCCAAATCAAGCGAAGTCTAAATGAAGAAACATTTCATAAACAGGTGTACTGACGTGTAGGGAGAACTTTGTTCGAATTTGAACCGGCAACCCACTGGTCACTTCCCTTGCTGTAAGGCCTCCGATGTCAGGCATAAATAAAAGTGGAAGAGGAAGTCCTCTGCTAAACTATTCTGTTTGACTTCCAATGTTGTATTAAAAAGGACTGTTGCATAGTTGCATTGTAATATAAAAGGGCTGCTGACTGATAGAACAGACTGACACACTGGGAATTGTTTCTCATCAAAACAAGCAAAGAATTACAGGGCCAGTAGCATTAACTCATAAAAGCAGTGTTTATCTTCCAAAGGGCATTTGTCATATTGAATTTGTAATAGCTGACCATATTTAATATTGCTGGAATTTGAGGATGTAGCTGAGGAAAGTGCTGCAGGACACACAGTTTTAGTTGGCTCATTAATTGGACGGAAATTATAGAGCAAATCCTTCAGGCTGTTCTTGGTTTTCTGCAGCAGGACTGAATACTGGAGGTTTCTCATGGATCCATTACTGATAGTCTCTTCAGACCGGTGTGAACAAAAGTTTAAAAAAAAAAAAAAAAGATGCCTTAAGCTAAAAAAAAAAAAAAAGCACATTTCCTGAGATCAATAAAGTTTTCATTAAATTGGTTTGGTGTTATGCCATTGCTTTTGAGTAATGTAATATTTCTTATGTGGCCAATGCACAATAAGTTTCCACTGATGTTATAATGTCTCTCAGGTGTCACACAAGCGGCAACCTCCAGTCTTGAAAAATGATGCCAATGCGGAAGTGCAAAATCCTGCAGTTGGTCGAGAGTCCCCTAGAGGTTGGCTCCAGGAGCCCCAGAAGTCACATACACACCACAGCCAAAAAAAGCCGGTCATTACAGCTAATAAACATGTTTACAGACTGGTACAAACATTTTTATATTTATTGTCATCATGGGCACATACTGGTGAATTTTTTTTAAATGGCTCTGTACAGGCTTGTCATGAGTCTTAAAACCCACCTCAGCTCCAGCCTGTCGTTAGTTTGAATGAAAGTTTGAATGAAAGTTCAGCTGAGACAACATTCTTCAGCATGGCGGCTGCTGCCAATGAGCCTCCAGAGCCCCCTGCAGTAACAGATGGGTGAAGACACAAATAAACTCAGGCTTCATCCATACATTTTTACAGTCTATGGTGTCACATAGATAATGTGGATGCTTTTATTGTTTGTTTTTCACTTTATACTAACTATAGGTGTATTTAATTTGGATGGATTGGATAATGTCCTCTATAAAGCAACTTGAAGATCAAAGTAAACCACTCGTGTTGTTCCTTATGTGTCACTTCTGAGATGGTTGTAAATTTGTTCCTGCATGAAACTGTTGTTGTGATGTGAAGGAGAGCTTAAGTTATTTCAGTCAAATCTCCGGACTTGTTTTATTCTTCAAAGCAACAAACAGAATCATTTGTGACAGCTCTCAGTCGTCCATCAGGAGCCGATGATGAAAGCAAGAAGATGGCTTCTTTTCCACCAAAGAAACCAAAGTTATTCATGAAAGCCCACTAACAGTACAACAAGCATCAAGTCCACACATTCAAACTTTTAATGAATTTTACTTAATTCATATTGTAGCAAATCAAAAAGAGATATAGGAGGGTGTTAACTTCAGGCACAAACGTTCAAATTGTCACATTTTAAGAGACAAAATATTACAAATGAATGCTGTGAGAACTACTCTGTTATATGTATGGAATGACCAAATTGTCTATGGGGTTTTCAATCAGACAGTCGATGAGTTGTTCAGTCAAATAATGGAAAAACAAAAACTGCTTCATTGTACACAAGCTGGAAATGTACTGGGTCCAACTTTTACCGTGTTTAAAATCCAGCTAGAAAATAATCAGCAAATGACATTACAACAACAGAACGTTATGTGAGTTTCATCTCTACAATGAACTCTGCATATTTAGAAAAAATTAGAAAGCAGAGAGGATGAAGAAGATGATCAGATTTACAGACTGTTCATTCTTAAAGCCATTCATTCCTCTGCTAGAGGCCCACAGTAAGTCTGCAGCAAGACAACAAATGGACACTATACAAAAACAACAATTCAAAGCCATAACTCTAAATCTTCATAACCGACATGCCACACAGTCGAACAAAACAGAAGTTCAACAAGCGAGGCAACATTTTTCATAATTAGCAACAAAACAGCAGGAGAGCAGCAGAAGAAGCCTTCGGAGTCAAACACAAGTCTCTAAAAACATCGACACACAAACACTGATGGAAATAAAAACCAGCAGCATTATCAGTAGAGACAGGAAGTTCATTCTTGACTTGAAAACCTGCTAAAAATTGATTTTTAACCTCAACTTGTCAACCGACATGGAGAAGAAGTCCTTCACAGCTAGCTATCTTGATTCCAGGTGCTTTGTCAGCTAGTTTTCTTTTACTAACTGTTTGGAGACGTAACAGGAAACACTGAATGAGGCACTTACTGTGGCTTGATGAAGTGAAGCTGTGGTCTCCTTTGTTATGTGGCCGATGTAGAGAAACTACTACTGGGGCAGCAGCAGCCAAACCTGACGGAAGGGCCATGCTAGTTTGAATATCCCACCTGTTAGCAAAAAGGTGCATAACAGGAAGTGACATGACATACTCCTGGCATCTTCAGGAAGTAGTTTAACAGGTTATGATGTAAGGTTTTTTTCATTCTTTATTCAGAACAATTAACAAACAGGCATTTAAACTTTTGAACATGTCACAAATAACTACAAGTGCCACATTAAGATGACAAATCAGACCAGAAAACAACAAAACAAAAACATATTATGACTTGAAATAAATTAAGTTAAAATTTAATTGCATTAAAATACAATTGGATGGCTTTGATCAATGTAAAACTAAAGTATTTTGAAGGAGTTTCAAGGCACTGTTTCAAACTTTCTTAAAGACTGCGTTAAGTTTTTCACGTAATCTTTAAATCCTACATGTAGCATTGGAGTAACTCTTAAAAGATCTATATTTGTTAATATAAAATTAACCTACCATCAAAATATCATTAAAAAGAAAACTGCAACCTCTTTGTTCTGCATAAACACACCAAACCTTACCATGATACTCAAAAACAGCCATGCTTTGTAACCAATCATTCATAGATTCTGTCCCAAAAAAACTTCACAATGTTACCACCATAGAAAAGATGTGTCTGAGATTCAATATCTACATGGCAAATGTACATTTATTACTATCCAAATTAAACATCACTCTTAAAAACTCATTGACATTTTAAATGTTTTCTTTTAAAGACAGATATCTAGTTCGGATTTTGACCAAGTTTAATCTTGAGTACATTTGAGAAGGATATGATGTAAGTGAAAAAAAAAAAGTATTGGACATCATGAGGACATAATAAGATAAGACAAGATAAGATAATCCTTTATTTGTCCCACAATGGGGAAATTTACAGTGTTAAATTTCATAATCATGAATGATGCAGTGAATATTCATGGCAAGGCTCTTAACTTTCTTAGCTTAAAAAAAATCAAACTTTATATGTATGCCGTGGGTTTAGTCTTTTTTCAGTTCTGGTCTAATTACAATGATAAAGGTGTAATGTTGTGAAAGACATCAAGAATCATCACTGATTTAACTACAAATTCCATTCATGTTAAAAAATAATTTTCTTTATTTTGCATTTTCACTGAGATTTTGCTCAATTAAGCGTCCTGAAGACAAATGTTCCCTCTTTAAGTTTGTGTATCTCTTTAGGTATTTCCATCAGATGCAATAGGATTCTGCCAAAATGTATCCAATTATGATGAAGACTTGCATTAATGTGTGACATTAATTAAAATAAGTGCATCATAATTTTTTTTCAAAGTGTTGTTGTCATACTACTAAGTCGTCACGCTCTAATTCTCCCTAAAGAGCTCTAAACTGTACGCTGCTATAGACTGAATATTGACTTTATAACTGTTTCACTTCATGTTGCTTTATTCAGCCACTAACTCGAGGTTTAACAGCTGCTTTGTGAAGATGCAGCATTGTGTGCGTTATTTGTTATTGCACAAATAAATATTTGACATTAATGGTTTTAGTATAAACCATGAATGTCGTAATTTCCTACTAGGAGCTGTTGCACACAGACTTTTATGCTCAGCGATAACACGGCTGTTACCTTCACTGTAATGACTCTACATGGCAGTTATTCTGTGTAAAATGAGTCTGCAGTCTTCTTCTCAGCAGAAAATACATAAAGAGGACACGAATTGCTTTATTGTGAGATTTAATGAAATAAGGCTTTTGCTCTCCGCATGAGTTTCAGGTTTGGAGACTTTATCGCACAAGCTCAACAACACAGGACCACAGAGGATGCTGGGAAAATGGTAGGTAATGAAGTTTTGTGATGAGGTCCATCAATTTGTTGTTGCTCAGTGCTGACTCTCTTCTTTCCTCTATTTCAAAGAGAAGCACTATTAAATTTATGTTACCACACAATGCAACTAATAACCTGTAACGTTATTTCATTATGTTTTACATTTTATTTTGATATCCATTCTAAGTTATTGTTTTGTTATTCTGGAGTCATTTGACAGAATTCAGTTATAAAAACCTGAACTTGCTGGTTTTGTTTGGCCACCAGGGGGCTACCCAACAAACCATAAACGCAACACTAACACATAACACTTCAAACATGTTGATAAGGCACAGTTGGCTGCAAACAACCGCTTATTTTCATTGGGTTGTGAGAGGGTTTAAGATGGAAACAGTTGCATGCTGCTAGCAGAAATGAGGCTGAGCATCGATAAAATCATAAATGTTGAATTATAGAAACATTAATAGAACTGTTAAATACAAACAATTAGTTAAAGGAGCTTTGGGGAAATGCAGGGCTGGGTGAGTATTCTCTAAAGCCCTTTTTACACATAAACCCAACACTAACATGTGTCTCTGTTCTAAAAAAAAAGAAAAGAAAAACAGATTTTGAGATGAGTCCATCCTCTCCGTCTTTTTCCTGCTCCACTTTTCATAAAATGTGTGCTCAAACAGGCTGTTTGGAGATTTTCCCTTTGTGACATCACAAAGTTATGGAAGTAAACCCTCCCCCGGATGGGTGACACTCCCACAGATAGGTGCTTGTTCTGTCCTCTGAGTCCGCCTTTCTGACGTAAACAATAGGGCATGGAGCGTGAAAGCTCAAGACACGTCCCCTTCCAGAGCGGCATGTTTGGACACAGCTCATTTTCATTTAAAGCTACAGACACAGAAACAGCCTGTTCTGAGCAGGGATGAACTAGAGGGGTTTAGAGCCATGATCAAATACAGGATCAGAGAGGATTTTTGACATGACAGACATGTTTTGGGGAGCTCTGAGACTTATTTAAACTGGTTGAAAAGGAGGATAATATGTGACCTTTAAGCTGTTAAACAAGCTGAAGCAGCCAGCAACATGTAAGAATACGGCTCTAGAGGTTGAGATCAGGAGAGAAAGGTGAAAATCAAAAGCCTGATACACATCAGCCTGTTTGACGTTATTGTTTCTCATTTGTTTCTTTTAAAAACAATAATACTAAAATCTACTGCATCCCATGTATGTGCTCAAAAAGGTCTGTCAAAAACAAATCTTGCATTCTTTTAAGCCAAATAAGGAAGGTTATTCTCACATCAATCATATATAACAATTTAAATCCTTTTGCCAAAAACTTTGGACAGCTTTAACAACAATAATTGTTTTCAGTAAGATATAAGAAATGTTCCAGTGCCGGCTTCATCAGCCTCGCATATTTTCAAAATGCAATTAAGGTGACACACAAAATTGCTCTTCCAGACTAGGTTTGTTTTCTTCCGCGGGTGTAAGAGTGGCCTCCTGATGATGGGTTACTCATCCATTGTCACTGTGATTGCACATCCAGCGCGATGATGGAGAGTGAGCTAATTTCAATTTTGTCGTGGGTAATGCCACCTGATTTCTCTGCTGCTGGATCTCAAGAAAACATCTATCAAAGTGTCCCCATAAATCACTCTTGACAGGGTGTTTAAAAACAAATGAAAACGTTGAAATCACAAATGCAGACTCACACGACGCCCGGGCTGTGCACTGACTCAGGATCAGCACAAGCAGGGGCCATATATTTTGCATCAAATCATCAGTCATATATTTGTCTTCTTTTTCTATCAGTGTCCACAATTACACTGATTAATTATGACATTTCATTTTTTTTTTTTTTTTTTTTTTTTTAACACAACTTGCATTTGCTGTTTGTGCAACAATGTTGGCATGTGAGTGATAAACAACAAAGCACAACACAAGACGGACAGTGCTCTTTCAGCAGCACGAGTGACGTGTTTTGATGAACACACAGAATCAGGTTCATTGAACACAGACGCACCGCCGAGTTGGAGACAGATTGGCTTCATGGAAACACAGGAATAATCAATGAGTGTGCTCCGCTGTTTCAGCCGTGAATCAAGTTGAGTGACGTGAAAGCGTGCCGGCATCCTGCAGAGGAAGAATCGCGCCTCTTGTTTTCATTTCACTTTGCTTTTTGATATCCAATAATGGCCGCCTGATCTCCTGCTGAGAAGATGCAGCTATTTTCAAGTTAAGCAATGCCATCGACCTGATTGTTTTAATGCAATTCGCTTCTAAGACTGTGGACATACTCTGTGGGGAATTTTTTTTAAAACATTTTTACAACTTCTTTTTAAGTCTCAAGTTTGTCATTTAGAGTGAAAGAAAAATGGTGCCTGTCTGGAAATGAATGTATGTTAATTTAAGGTGATTCCGCCCTTGTCTGTCATGGTGCCATTTTAAGGCCAGGGTTATTAAGGAAGAGAGTATCAGATATGATTTAAAGCCAGGAGCACAAAGTTTTATTTTTTAAATTAGCAATTAAAGATTTATATTAAAGATAAAGATAAGGTCGCTAATAAGACATGATATTGAACCAATTGTCTCTTATTTTAGTCCATCTGGTTGGGTTGTGATCACATTTTGTGCAGATTTTTAAGGGTCCAAAGCAGAGAGCACTGGGGGACAAAAAGTGTTGCCAACCAATTGCAAACTTTCCCATGAATATTCCTGGTAAATGATTTATTTTCTCAATCCTCTAAACCTGTCAGTAATCGTGACAAGACTCACACAGTTATCATTTCCATCAGGATAACTCTGTGTAGCCTAAAAATACGATTTTTGAATTTGTGTAATGAATGTTTGTGTTGTGGTTTCTCTCCTGCTTTTTTTTTTGGAATATTAAACTTATTTCATATTTCATAAAGGTTCTTTAATCACAGGTATTAGCAATGTTAACATTATTTTTTATTAATTCATTATTTTTAATTGGTGGTAAACAATATTTAAATAACACGAAGCTGAAATGTGGCAGAAGAAGAAAGAAGAAAAAAATATACAGTGTAAAGACAAAAGACAATGACAAAGGATAGGGTAAAGATTATTTTGAGGGGTATATATTTATTTATATACCTATGAGCGTCTGATTATAGTGCGGTAGGACGAGGCAGCAGAGGTCAGCTCTGGGTTGATTTTCTATGGTTGTATCGCATAACATGATTGCGGGGGGGGGGGGGGGGGGGGGGGTGGGCCAGGTGATCAAGCACGGCAAGGTGATTTAATTTCCAGGAAAACATTTGTTTTCATTTGTGATCGGCAGAAAGCGGCTTGTTTCAATGCAAGGAAGAGCAGAGACGCCACTGATTTACAACCTACTGGTAACTCCAGAAGATCTGTTCAATAAATGTTAAGGAAAAGGAGTCGAGTAGTGCAGCGTCCTCTGTCACCTTCTATGCCTTTTCAAGTTCAGGTAGACATTCACGACACACACCAGAAGGACTTGACATACAGTATACTTCACGCTGAAATACACACACACATGCACAAACAGGACTCTATGATCATGCACTATAGAGAGATGTCAGAGTGAGGGGGCTGCCCTAGCGAGGACTCCTGGTGGAGGGGAGGGAGTTCGGTGACTTGATCAAGGGCACCTCGGGAGTGCTCAGAAAGTGAACTGGTACCTCTCCAGCTACCAGACCAAATTCCAAATTTGGTCCACACCGTGACTTGAGCCATTGACACGCCTGTTCCCAACTCAAGTCCCTATACAGACTGAGCTACTGCAGACCCCAAAATGAATCCAACAATGCAAAACCACCTGCTGTTGTTTGTTGTTTAGGTTTACTGAACTGGAAATTCTTGCTGGAAAATTCCTTACAAGATTTGGTGTGTATTTGTGAGTGTTGTTAGACTGTGTGTGTGTGTGTGTGTGTGTGTGTGTGTGTGTGTGTGTGTGTGTGTGTGTGTGTGTGTGTGTGTGTGTGAGAAAGTGTGTTTGGCCGGTTCAATGAGGTTGGTTACAAAAGCCATTTGCACTTTTTACACAACATTGTGTTTTACTTTAGTTTCTCATCAGTATTTTTCGGCTGCTATTGACTATGCTTTCCTGAAGTAAATGTGAAGCAAATGTGGCATTATCGACTGAAAAGCCCCATTTTCAACTCACAGCAGAGGAGCAATTGTGTTATCACCATGACTGCAAGCTATAAAACCCGTCACTCTTGAGTAATAAAGCTTCAAATTAATCAGGCAAATCGTGTTGTTGTGGTTGCTATCAGTGGCCCAGGCTGCAATGTTTCATCAACACGCAGAAAGCCAATGCTCGCTCCTTCTTTCCAGGAAAACACAACTGCTGTTCGGAAAGAGTTTCTTCAGATTCTGCGAGAGAGATTGAATTGGATTTTAGCAGACTTACTTCATGAATCCTGGCTCCATCCAAGAAGAGCTGAGTCCATTCAGAAACAGAGAAGAGAGACATGGCATACAAAATACAGTCTTCTTAACCACAATTTTGCTGATGCTGCCAAACAATAATTTATATGTGTTATATTCATTTGTTTATTTTAATAAGCTTTAAAACAACAACAAAAACATTTACACCCCCTGTAGCCAGGGACAGAGTACTGGGATCAAAATAAGTACTCTTGTTGGAATGTCAGTTACAAAACAAAAATGATCAAAAAGAAACACAAATTCATCAAAAAATATAAACTATAAACAAGACACAAAACAAATACAAAAAGATTTTTTTTTAAAACAATAAAGAGACATAAACATGGTCACACTATAACTTCAAAGAGACACACACAGACGGACAATCCAAAGCCTTCAGAGATGTGAAACAACAACAAAGACACAAACTACTTCAGAGACACACAATAACCGTAAATAGACATAAACAACTTTAAAGGCAAACAAATAAATACAAATAGACGCAATACAATTTTAAGGAGATGTCAAAACAACAACACATTCACATGAACAACAAAATCCAGAGACACAAAATAAGTTCAAAGAGACACAATTTCAAAATTAAAAGAATTACATGAACATCTTCAAGAAGCACTAAAAAAGTCTAAAAACAAGATCAAAGAGGAAATGAACTTGAAGAGACATCAAACACACAACAGTGAGTCTCTTAGTGATGGGGGCAGGGTATGGGGTCTTTACATGCCAGTTCGCAGACGCCCATATTTTCCAGTATATATTTAGTATTTGGTAATTCAAACCAAATATCACGACACATGATTTCCTACAAACATCTAAAGAACCAAGTTTGAAATTTAGAATCAGTAGGTTTAGACTGGTGACAGATACCATTAGCACAGGCATCATATTTTTTGCCAGCTATAGTTTTCTAATATAAATTGGCTCACTTGCTAGAAGGTGTGTCAGAATGTAAGATATATGTCTCTGATTTATGAATCATCAATATTATTGATGGTCAACTGCAACGTAGCCCGTTGATTAACTAAGTGCATTCTGATCTACTCTCATGGGCTTGTGTCAGTCCGGACTTTAATCGATTTAGCTTTGTGTTTGTTAAACAGGCACATGATCCTGAGTTGTATTTTTAACAGCAGCAATAAAATCATGTATTGATTTGCCATTCTGATTTAAGATTACGTTTTAAATTTCTTTGATGTGTTATAAATGTTTAAAACACTGGAGAAGAGAATATAATGATGTGGCTATTTTTCTAATTTCAGACTTTATATTTTAACCATGTCCAACCAAAAGTGTTTAATCACTTAATTCAAAGATGTACTATGGAATCCTGGCTCTCAATTTTAGCACAGTATTGTTTTCTGAAGTTGTGTCTTTAGAATTTAAAAAAAGAAGCCAACGCTGGACAATTGACAGAGACAAGCTCCCTTCATTAAGGATAGAGATGTGGTATTCCCATGACTTCCACACAGAGATTCAGTTCTTCCCTGTGAACGTGGACCGCTCCTCTTTCTTTGATCTCTGAAACAACGCAGCCTAAAAACCCCCACGAGGACTGGTAAGCTGCTGCATTGACAGTAAGTGTCACTTACAGTCAATGTGAGAGACGGATTCAGCCTTAAGAGCAGCATTGCAGACTGGAATGGCTACATCCTTATGTGACTATCATGGTTTTAACCAGAGCTTCACACTATTGCATTGCCCCAAAATCTGAAGCTTTTAATCTGAAAACAGGTTATTCATTAAAGGGACTTTAAATGTCGAGATAAATGATGTGACACAATACACAGAGACTGATACAGGCAGCAGATTTGTATTGACATGTTCCACTGTCTTGCTTCAGTACAATTCAAAGTTGGGGTCTCCAGCAGCTTCCCATCAAATCTGTTGGTGCACAACTAACCACAGACCTGCATTGACGCAGGGTGTTTCTCAGCAGACGTAAACATTTGTGATTTATTTGTGATTTTTTTTTGTTGTTTTCAATAACTCAAATCTTCTGTTGATAAAAACAGCCGATCGTTCCACATGAGATGCTGCAAACGATCTATTCCTCGGGCAGTCGATCTGAAATGCAGCAGACTTCATCCTTGAACAGTTCATTATACATACAATGGGTTTAAAGTAAAATAAGCTAATGTACTGCAGGTTAATGGTTTAAGGCATTCAGTATTTTTGAGGGAAAAACAACAGAAAAATGAATAAAGCTATAGCTGAAATCATCAT
Organism: Labrus mixtus; assembly: GCF_963584025.1. Classification (NCBI taxonomy): domain Eukaryota; kingdom Metazoa; phylum Chordata; class Actinopteri; order Labriformes; family Labridae; genus Labrus; species Labrus mixtus. Next base: position 13,542,969 of record NC_083631.1, read on the forward strand.
TCATCGTGTCATCTGTTTTATTGTGACTCTCTATATGACATACCATTCATCTGTGCATTAACAGAAGGGCTGTAGCAGCAGATTTCTCTCTCTCCCTCCTCTCTCTCCTCTCTCTCTTTCTCGCACATGATGGCAATAGTGCAGATTTTGAAAAAGGTCAGCAATTACAGTTTAGGGGGACCATAAATACTTAGACAACGCTCCCCCTGATTAGTGTCTATGTGTGAAAACACAGTGACATGACTTGAATAACAATAAGAATCATTTCTGCTGACAATGTTTCGCCTTTTTAAATAATTGTTGTTTTCAAGTATGGTTTATAAGAGTCAGTCTAGTCCCAAAGGAGCCACATGTTTGAGTATCACTGATAGAAGAACTCTCTACTTTGGCTCAACTGCAATTTAAGATCAATGCTAATGGACTATCAAATGCTATGCTAACAGGATAGTGGCTGATTTTCAAGATGTGTGAAATTTACCTAATCCACAAATTTTATTTAGCTTGATAGCATGCTAACTAATGCTAATTAGCAGAGTTTCTTAAATGAAAAAATAGGCTTACTTTTAAAGCGTTTTAACTTCAGATTGCGGCGATACAATTAAAGATAATTAATCAAAAATAATTATTAACATTTGTCTTCGTACAACAAAATGAGAACACAGTTCACTGTCTTCCATGTAAATCCATCTCAATTAAAGTCACAAATAGCAACCTTAAAAAGGTTCTTAAAAGAACAGTCAGGAAATAACCAAAGTCAAAATCCGTCACTCTCTCTTTACCGAGAATATCTGCACAACATTTCATTGCAATCCATGAAATAGTTCAAATATAAGTCTGAGCCAGAGGAGTAGATGAAATACATCAAAAGACCAGCGTTGCTGCTAACATGGCTAATATGTGATTTATCATGTACAACAATGTACAGAGGTATTTTTTATTACAGGCTGATTTAGGTATTAATATTCATTGCGTTATACATATGGCCGAGTAGCTGGACTTTAGAGTTAGCATTCATTATTAATATAATACTGTTATTCTGATGCAATACATGTAGAGGCTACATTGTCACATCAGAGCCCTCGTGTGAATGTAAAAAAGAAGTAAGCTGTACTCACACTAAACACTAACAACAGACGGATCCACCAGCTCATGGACCTGCAGCACTGACCAACTGAACAGCTGAACAGGTAATTCTATCAGGAAGAAAGTTTAGTGTTAGCTGAGTCTGGAGTCCACCTGAGAGGATTTTTCTTTTACTTGGAGACAAAACACTTCTGTAAGCTCACTCCTCCTGCATAATGTGAATGTGGAAAGGTTCATTTGTCAACATGCAGATGAGACACACAGATTATCGAAGCAGTGTTTCGAGTATTCTGCTTACAACGCTCTACCTGTAGTCGTCCAGCTTTTCAACCTTAGAAAGATCTTTGTTGTTTTCAGGGTCACATTTTTTTCCACCTGACCTTTATATAACCAAGGTTTTTCATGAAATCAATTTTGAGAGAGAGTCCGAGGGAAAATTGCAGCACAATTACATTACACAAACCAACACAGAATCACCACAATCAGAAGCAACAGTGATGAGAAGAGAAAAGGGAATTAAATTAAACCATTTCCCAGAAATTGATGCACTGAAACATTTGCATTCGTTTATTTTGGATCTTAAATTGGTTGATGAAATATTATAAATATGCACATAATCATATGCCTTCCTGAAATCGAATCACGTAATAGTTCATGCAAATGTATGCAGCACTTGGGTATAGTGTATAGAGGGTGTTTCACTTCTATATAAAGACGTATACAGGGTGAGTCTTAGTTTATCCGAACGACAAACTGGCAAGGACAGGATGACCTGAGCGCTTATTGTGGGGATGAAAGATCATCTCATTCTGGCTGCATTGACAATGGTGATTTTTCACTATAAGGTTCCATTAGTTTTAGTTTCAGAGTTTATAAAGGAAATGATCTGGCATACTTTTCTATCACAGCATGTGAAAAATGTGAAGATAGGGTGTTCACACGATGTATTCTCACAGAGATTGTTACAAACACTGTGAGAGAGCAAAAAAAGTCACTTATACTGTAGGGGGGATTTTTTTTTTAATAATATGTGGGGAAAAAATATACATAAATAGACAAAGAATTAAAAGCATAGCAAATATTTATATCCAAAAACTTAGCAACACTCACAAAAAGGCTTTTATTTTGAAAGAAAATGTAGTCATTGTAATGAATTATATGATTAATCCATCTGAAAAAGGGAAAGTATCGGCTTTCCAAACCTTTCCTTTATTAAACTTTACACTTCCATGTGTGCATAGGTTGAATGATAAGTATAAATGTGCAAAGGAATGTTCTTTTTCTTGTGCCTGGCGTGCCTCCCTATGAAATCCTCACCAGAGACGAATTGTAAAAACAGCTCCAGAAGGAGGTTCTGAAAAGAGAGACACTCCTGAGTGAGAAAAAACATTGTAAATTAAAGAAAACGTTTATGATTTCAACAGGGATATCCTTGCTTTTAAAAAAATGATCAACCAACCACTTGACCCTTCTTATCAGCTTCTCCACTGGTTGCCTGCAACTTTGCTGTAACGACAAGACTTCAGGAAGTTGCTTGGCCCTGACTGTTGTTCAACGGCCACTGATTATCACTCTAAAACCATAACATTAGAATGGCTAGATGTTAAAGCCGTTCTCCTAACAACGTGTGAAGTTGGGATGAGTTTTTCTTGCAGACGCTGAAGCAAAGTGGCTCCAGGTGTGGAGTGCATGCGACTGAGCATGAAACAGGTAATAACACAGCAGGTTTGGCTCAGTCTCGTAATAATCACTCTTTGCCTCAGCTGTCAGGAATAGACGGCGCATGTTGGATGTTTGGTACATTTCTGCTTTTACATTTAAAAAGAAGCCAAGTTTTGATCATGTTCTTTAGATTCTAATGGTACACTTTAATGACTGCAAACACTTGAAACCTGGAGTTTCCGCTTCTCTTTTCATGCAATACAAACCAAAGTTCCCAAAAAACAAGAGGATGACAGGACCTCTTTTTGCCAGAGCTTTATTTCTTATTTTCTTCAAAAACCTGCAGGACCATGGCAGGAGATGTTCATTCATATAATAGCAGGCTGATAAAAATGGATGATATAGATACATTCTAAAAATAAAGAAAAAATCTTGCATAGGGGAGTCAAGCCCTGTCACAGATGGAGAAGTTTTCAACATTTTGAAGCTCTCCTGCACGGAAGAAATAATAAGGACGGGTAGACGGCAGCAAAAGACTATTTTCATTAAGTAAAGCCGGCACAGCGAGAGATGAAGCCACCATATGGCGAGGCGGTGGCCGATAGGTTGCGACTGTGCAAAGGGCCGGGGACAGATATAGAGCGTTAATGGGACTCAGGTGCTGCTCGTCGCCTCATCAGGCCGCCCCTCACCTCTCTCCGCATCCTGCCCACCAACCCCGCTCGGCCCTGCGTGCCACACACATCCATCTTTTAGCAGAGTTTTCTCTCTTCCATTCCTTTCTCAATGATGGGCCGGGTACGTTGCAGCTTCAATGTTATGACACAAGGAAAATAATGCACAGCCCCCTTTCTTTTTCTTTCAGAACTAAAAGAAAACGTGACTTAACCTTTAATTCTAAACTGTGAACAAGTGTTTAGATTTACAGGTTACCATGGCGACAACACAAAACAATAAATGTACCACTGCAATGCAAGATGGCTACTTTGCTTGCTGACACTGAATGAATTCTCAAACACATATTCATGTCACATTATTTTAAGTCAAAAAGGAAGAGGACCCAGGTGCAGATAATAAGATATAACAGGGAGCGGAGGGAAGAATCCATCAAAAAAAAGGGTGCAAACAATAATACTACATGACAGATTATGGCATGTTACCAGTGTGAGTTATATGTTGTTGTTTTGTTACATTATTGTATGTCAACACTGATTGACACCATCTTGAAGGTCCTCCACGTTAACACAGGATCTTCGCAAATGACATGAATATTTAAAATCACAGCTTGAATCAACCAAAACTCCAAAACAGTAACAAGACTAATCCAAGCGTCTCGCATAACAACGAGGACAGGTTCTTCCTTGGCATTCATCAGCCTCCCGCTGTTCTTCACTCGTGGAGGATGTTAGATGCTTTGCCAAAAGTATCGCATTCATCCCCCGCTGGTAAAAATGACAACTCCCCCAATAGGTGAAGTTTTGCACCTTCTAGGAATGAGACAAGTCAACCATAACAACCAGTCGAAAGCTCAGTGGGAGCCCCGCAGACAGCTCGGCTGAGGAAAAACAAAACCCAACACAACGCCTCGGGTTGTACAAGCAGCTTTCTATACTGTGCTGACATGAACCCAAGGGGCGCTCGCTGTACAGCCGTGTCAAGCTCTGCCTTCAGCATCTTTTAGAAAGATTAATGAGCAAGCACAGTCCAAAAGACCAAAACACTCCCCTGCCGCCTCTCTCGCTTTCTAAAATAAGCCAGAGGGGAGTTACAGTCATTACCTTGGATGCTAAGTGAGTGAATTTCACTTTATACTCTTGGATTTCATAAATATTCTTACTTTTATTTATAAAGCCTTGGCCCTCATGATATTAGAGCAAAAGTTTTTTACTGTAAACCGTGTAAACTGTAAGTGAATGATGTGAAATCAAATGCTTCATTTTTCCGCCACTTAACCATAACATATATGCTTACTAAAAATTGAAGGTAAGCAGTAAAATCCTATAGACAGTTTGCAATGCATGTGTCAGAGCGAAAGTTCATGTAATCTTGTCTTCCACGTTTCATCAACAGGACTCCTGAGCATGGTTTTGAATTTCTGAAAACTTTTTTTTTTTTTTTTTTTAAATGAAGCATAATGTGTTTAACAGAGCTAACTTTTTTTTTTCTAAATAAGTGATGAAAAAAAGAGATATGAGGATGAAACACGTGTTGCTATCTTTTCAGATATGAAAACAAACACAGCTGTGGTTAAAAAGAGGAATGCTGAATATCTACCAGGATGCCAGTGTGATATATTTATTAGTGAACAGGAGGCCTTGCTTGTGTGAAATAAATAATGGAGGTGAGTATTGAACATGAACGTTTTGCACACTTTTACTACAACTACTGATGTGTAACTGCTTGCCCCAATTGTGTGCAAATAATATTTTGAAAACCTTTTTATACTCTAAAATAAAGTTTAACTCAAATGCTTGCCTGACATGACCTGGTGTAAGCAACAGCAGAACCTGCATGAGGTGATTTTACTATGTTCTCTCATTTGCTCAGTAATGAGCAAATAGAGGAAAACAAGAACTTTAGATGTTGTTTATTTAGTTTTAATTTGAAACCTATAGACTGTTGGTCCTCCATGACAAATATAGTTACCTTACCTATATTGAAATATCAACAGAGACAATTCAGGCTGCAGTAAACTCCTAACACATGGGAAGGAAACACAACAAAGCACAGACATCTTTTATTGGTTGTAATTCAAAGCCCCCCAAAAAGATGTCATCCAAGTTGCCAAGTCTCCTTTTGTTGTTCAGAGTGTCTCCGCTGGTCATTCCATCACTCTCTTTTTAGGACGAGCTCTTAACAGTGTTATCGAACAGTTTAAGTAAAACAGATCTGTTATCGTGTTCAGTTTCAGGTCCATCTTGATTTAGACTTTTTAAAGTTTGGGACAACCAAACAAGCTGAAACATACAAAGACAACACATACCACACACACGGGTTGTTTTCATCAACTTTCACACACGCATTTGATATTTGACAACAGGTTCTTAATAACATTCCCTACAATTACATAAAAAAGGAACAACTCTATAAATGGAAATTATGTTATTTTTTCTTTTATTATTTTTTCAATTGGAGGACATTTAAGAGTAGCCAATTAACCTATGGTGAATGTTTTTGGATGTTTGGCAGGAAACCGGAGCGTCCCGGAGAAAAACCTGCAAAGGTTTGGGGAGAACAGACAAACTCCACACAGGAAGTTCCCCGCTGGTCAGCAGGTTCTTCCTGTGAGGCCACAGTGCTAATCACTGTAACCACCATGCCCCCATAAGATGACGTGTAGTTTTGATATGTCACCTTTTTCAATAAGCCTTATTACAGCTGACATTGTGACTTACTATGGTAAATCAAAATGTCAGCTGTGAAAAAGGTTTAGGGGGTTAGTTAGGGGGTTTCAAGGTTGGGGTGGAGGTGGGAGGGTCGAGGAAGAAGGTTCTTTTCTTTTCTTCCAGCGTTGAGGTTTTACGAGCCCCAGTGAGTGTCTGAATTGTTTCAGCTTGGACATCTGCTTCACTGGCTCTTGAGGCTTGTCTTCAGATGCTGCTGCACCCTCCTCCACAGGTTCCAGCTGCAATGTTTCTTCAGCTGGAGATCCCTCAGGTCCTGAAGTTACATCAGGGACGGTCACCTCCATGCACAGCTCATCTTGAGTCTCCTCCCGGCTGACTCTCTTTCTTCTTGGGAGCATGTAGTCCTCCCTATTGGCCTTCAGTTCACTGGAAAGCTCCATGTTTTGTGAGGTGAGAAGAGTGATCTGTGTTTTGAGCCCCTCCACCTCTTGACATTGGATGCTCTCCTTCTCCATGAATAGCTGCTGCAGTCCACTGATCTCCTGCTCCATCTTTTGCTGGAGGGCACCATTTTTAGTGTTCAAATTCCAAATTAAAACCTGGCTCTCTGCAATTGTGTTGTAGAGAGACTTGTTTTCCGTCTCAAGCCCTCGCTGGTGGTTTTCAGTCTGCTGTTTCAGAGCGAGAACATCGGTTTGGTCTCTCTGGTTGAGCTCGTCCGTGGACACTCTTAACTTCTCCTGTTCTTGTTGGAGAAGCGTTGTCTTGTCCTTCTCTTGCTGGAGCTCAGCTGTGAACTTCTCTTGGCTGGCTTTATAAGCCACTTGCAGCTTCTTATACGCCTCCTCGATGGGCTTCTGATTGCTGAGCTGACTTCTGAGGTCGTCCAGCTCAGTCTGGAACTTGATGTCCTTCTCAAAAGCAGCCTGCTGCAAGACAGCAATCTCCTCTGTGGCCTTCTGACAGAGGGCTTCCTGCTCAGCTCTCAAGGTCCAAATCAGCTGCTGGTCTTGGGACACTCTTTCTGCGTGAGCCTGGCTTTGCTGTTCCTTCTCGCGCAGAAGGGATTCCACCAGCTGATTGGCGGCGAGCTTGTCAGCTTCATACTTGAGCTTGAGCTCATGGTGTGAGACTTTAAGGTTGTCTACTTCACCTTGAAGGACATTGTTTTTCTCCTTCTCACCCTGGAGGTCAGCAGTGAACTTCTCAGTACTAACTAGGTGTGCCACCTTCAGCTCCTCATAGTCAGCATGAAGATCTTTCTTCTTCTTCTGCCTGTTGGTGTCATTCACCTTCTGGGCGATCTTAAATGCGGAGAGGGTCTCTTCGTTGCAGTACTTTTCCAGCCTCTCTAGCTCTCTTCTGGTGTCCTTTCCCCTGTTGATGTACATTTCTTTGAGGGCTTTCTGCTTTGCAAGATTTTCCTTTGACTCCTGCAGCTCTTGGATCATCAGGATTCTTTCGTTCTTCTCCTTGCAGCAGTGTTGCCTCTCTCTCTCCAACAGTTCAGTGAGCTGTCCCACATCCCGGCGGAGTCTTTCAAGCTCCATCTCTTTACCGTTGCCCTGCTGTCTGAAGTAAACAGTTCTGTTGTTCCCTCTTGGTTTGGTTGGTTGCTGCATTTTCTTTGGCTGGTTGTCGTAGACACAAAGAAATGCTGCTGTTAGAGTTTGAAGATTGTCTCTGATGAACAGAAATATCTAGACAAAGTCTTGCTTAGTGATCGTTGAGTAGTCTCTCTCTAAGTGCTGACACTTGTTGAAAGGAACAAAACGATGTGACTATCTGGACAGCAGCTGTCTTATTTAAAGACCTGATGATGTCATCAAAGACAAATAGAATGCAATCTGTCCTTTGAAAACTCAGAATGATTCTATTTCCCTGCGTGTTTACATTTAAAATCACAATATGTGATTCAAATGTAAAAACAAGGGCATTTGTATATTTTCAAAACCTATCACTCATACCAGTTTGACTGAAAACTTTATTTTATTGTGATAAGTCTTTCCTGTATCTTATGTCAAACATGCTGTATACATGAAATAATTGTTTTGTGTTTGTACAAATACCCCAGTATGGGTTTAAACACACAATATGTAGATATTTATTACAATGTTCACATAAAGATATCGAAATTAATAAAAAATGCAGGCTATTAAAACAATGTTATATATATTTTTGTTGAGTACTTACATTCCCTCAAATATTTCCAACAGTTATCAAAGCCAGAGAACTCCCATGGTTCCCAGCAAGCCTCAACATCATCTTTTATTATTGTTTTGATTGAGAGCCCCCTTGTGGCGGAATCTACATACTGTCCCTTTAATTCATATTAATGTGCATAAAACATCTGTAGACTAAGCATAAAAGTTTTAATATAGCTCAAAGTGTACAAACCATTCTTCAATATGAGAGTAATTAAAAGAGTTTGTCATAATTGGTCCTTTACTGCAGACAAACATTTGTGTTCCACATGAAGCAATAACTTTGCAGTTATCCTGAAAAGTAGAAGAATTATGGCATTCACAGACAAGTCCAAGAGAAACACCTATCAAATATGTATACCTTATATTTTACACTCAAGTCAAGATGTTTTCTGTCCCAAAATGTTTCTCAAAAATAGAAGCAGAAAGCAGCGTACTGTTACTTCAACTTTAGGCCTTTGTCGGAAAACACACATTCACGCATTCTTCTCTCTCCAATGTGTAAACACTTACACAAAGTAAGATGTCAGACAATTAGCCCTTACACCATTTGTCTTCTGCCCTATCCTCGTTTCCAGTTGGAGTCTGTCATTTTTCAGATCGGCCCCCCAAATCCCACTAGACAGAGCTCCCCACCTGTCCCATGACAAGTTTGATTCCTTATTTCTGCTCTTTGCACAGAACATTTACTCTAAAAGAATTGCATATTTCCTGGTCCTTTGCTTTGAACTAGCACCAAAACAATCTGTTTCTTATAATGGTAAGGAACAGGAAAAATGCCCCACAAGCGTTACACACAGTGGATGCGCAGAGATGTAAAATGAAGATGAAAATCCTATAGACAGTTTGCAATGCATGTGTCAGAGCGAAAGTTCATGTAATCTTGTCTTCCACGTTTCATCAACAGGACTCCTGAGCATGGTTTTGAATTTCTGAAAACTTTTTTTTTTTTTTTTTTAAATGAAGCATAATGTGTTTAACAGAGCTAACTTTTTTTTTTTTCTAAATAAGTGATGAAAAAAAGAGATATGAGGATGAAACACGTGTTGCTATCTTTTCAGATATGACAACAAACACAGCTGTGGTTAAAAAGAGGAATGCTGAATATCTACCAGGATGCCAGTGTGATATATTTATTAGTGAACCGGAGGCCTTGCTTGTGTGAAATAAATAATGGAGGCGAGTATTGAACATGAACGTTTTGCACACTTTTACTACAACTACTGATGTGTAACTGCTTGCCCCAATTGTGTGCAAATAATATTTTGAAAACCTTTTTATACTCTAAAATAAAGTTTAACTCAAATGCTTGCCTGACATGACCTGGTGTAAGCAACAGCAGAACCTGCATGAGGTGATTTTACTATGTTCTCTCATTTGCTCAGTAATGAGCAAATAGAGGAAAACAAGAACTTTAGATGTTGTTTATTTAGTTTTAATTTAAAACCTATAGACTGTTGGTCCTCCATGACAAATATAGTTACCTTACCTATATTGAAATATCAACAGAGACAATTCAGGCTGCAGTAAACTCCTAACACATGGGAAGGAAACACAACAAAGCACAGACATCTTTTATTGGTTGTAATTCAAAGCCCCCCAAAAAGATGTCATCCAAGTTGTCAAGTCTCCTTTTGTTGTTCAGAGTGTCTCCGCTGGTCATTCCATCACTCTCTTTTTAGGACGAGCTCTTAACAGTGTTATCGAACAGTTTAAGTAAAACAGATCTGTTATCGTGTTCAGTTTCAGGTCCATCTTGATTTAGACTTTTTAAAGTTTGGGACAACCAAACAAGCTGAAACATACAAAGACAACACATACCACACACACGGGTTGTTTTCATCAACTTTCACACACGCATTTGATATTTGACAACAGGTTCTTAATAACATTCCCTACAATTACATAAAAAAGGAACAACTCTATAAATGGAAATTATGTTATTTTTTCTTTTATTATATTTTCAAGTGCAAATTGGAGGACATTTAAGAGTAGCCAATTAACCTATGGTGAATGTTTTTGGATGTTTGGCAGGAAACCGGAGCGTCCCGGAGAAAAACCTGCAAAGGTTTGGGGAGAACAGACAAACTCCACACAGGAAGTTCCCCGCTGGTCAGCAGGTTCTTCCTGTGAGGCCACAGTGCTAATCACTGTAACCACCATGCCCCCATAAGATGACGTGTAGTTTTGATATGTCACCTTTTTGAATAAACCTTATTACAGCTGACATTGTGACTTACTATGGTAAATCAAAATATCAGCTGTGAAAAAGGTTTAGGGGGTTAGTTAGGGGGTTTTAAGGTTGGGGTGGAGGTGGGAGGGTCGAGGAAGAAGGTTCTTTTCTTTTCTTCCAGCGTTGAGGTTTTACGAGCCCCAGTGAGTGTCTGAATTGTTTCAGCTTGGACATCTGCTTCACTGGCTCTTGAGGCTTGTCTTCAGATGCTGCTGCACCCTCCTCCACAGGTTCCAGCTGCAATGTTTCTTCAGCTGGAGATCCCTCAGGTCCTGAAGTTACATCAGGGACGGTCACCTCCATGCACAGCTCATCTTGAGTCTCCTCCCGGCTGGCTCTCTTTCTTCTTGGGAGCATGTAGTCCTCCCTATTGGCCTTCAGTTCACTGGAAAGCTCCATGTTTTGTGAGGTGAGAAGAGTGATCTGTGTTTTGAGCCCCTCCACCTCTTGACATTGGATGCTCTCCTTCTCCATGAATAGCTGCTGCAGTCCACTGATCTCCTGCTCCATCTTTTGCTGGAGGGCACCATTTTTAGTGTTCAAATTCCAAATTAAAACCTGGCTCTCTGCAATTGTGTTGTAGAGAGACTTGTTTTCCGTCTCAAGCTCTCGCTGGTGGTTTTCAGTCTGCTGTTTCAGAGCGAGAACATCGGTTTGGTCTCTCTGGCTGAGCTCGTCCGTGGACACTCTTAACTTCTCCTGTTCTTGTTGGAGAAGCGTTGTCTTGTCCTTCTCTTGCTGGAGCTCAGCTGTGAACTTCTCTTGGCTGGCTTTATAAGCCACTTGCAGCTTCTTATACGCCTCCTCGATGGGCTTCTGATTGCTGAGCTGACTTCTGAGGTTGTCCAGCTCAGTCTGGAACTTGATGTCCTTCTCAAAAGCAGCCTGCTGCAAGACAGCAATCTCCTCGGTGGCCTTCTGACAGAGGGCTTCCTGCTCAGCTCTCAAGGTCCAAATCAGCTGCTGGTCTTGGGACACTCTTTCTACGTGAGCCTGGCTTTGCTGTTCCTTCTCACGCAGAAGGGATTCCACCAGCTGATTGGCGGCGAGCTTGTCAGCTTCATACTTGAGCTTGAGCTCATGGTGTGAGACTTTGAGGTTGTCTACTTCACCTTGAAGGACATTGTTTTTCTCCTTCTCACCCTGGAGGTCAGCAGTGAACTTCTCAGTACTAACTAGGTGTGCCACCTTCAGCTCCTCATAGTCAGCATGAAGATCTTTCTTCTTCTTCTGCCTGGTGGTGTCATTCACCTTCTGGGCGATCTTAAATGCGGAGAGGGTCTCTTCGTTGCAGTACTTTTCCAGCCTCTCTAGCTCTCTTCTGGTGTCCTTTCCCCTGTTGATGTACATTTCTTTGAGGGCTTTCTGCTTTGCAAGATTTTCCTTTGACTCCTGCAGCTCTTGGATCATCAGGATTCTTTCGTTCTTCTCCTTGCAGCAGTGTTGCCTCTCTCTCTCCAACAGTTCAGTGAGCTGCCCCACATCCCGGTGGAGTCTTTCAAGCTCCATCTCTTTACCGTTGCCCTGCTGTCTGAAGTAGACAGTTCTGTTGTTCCCTCTTGGTTTGGTTGGTTGCTGCATTTTCTTTGGCTGGTTGTCGTAGACACAAAGAAATGCTGCTGTTAGAGTTTGAAGATTGTCTCTGATGAACAGAAATATCTAGACAAAGTCTTGCTTAGTGATCGTTGAGTAGTCTCTCTCTAAGTGCTGGCACTTGTTGAAAGGAACAAAACGATGTGACTATCTGGACAGCAGCTGTCTTATTTAGAGACCTGATGATGTCATCAAAGACAAATAGAATGCAATCTGTCCTTTGAAAACTCAGAATGGTTCTATTTCCCTGCGTGTTTACATTTAAAATCACAATATGTGATTCAAATGTAAAAACAAGGGCATTTGTATATTTTCAAAACCTATCACTCATACCAGTTTGACTGAAAACTTTATTTTATTGTGATAAGTCTTTCCTGTATCTTATGTCAAACATGCTGTATACATGAAATAATTGTTTTGTGTTTGTACAAATACCCCAGTATGGGTTTAAACACACAATATGTAGATATTTATTACAATGTTCACATAAAGATATCGAAATTAATAAAAAATGCAGGCTATTAAAACAATGTTATATATATTTTTGTTGAGTACTTACATTCCCTCAAATATTTCCAACAGTTATCAAAGCCAGAGAACTCCCATGGTTCCCAGCAAGCCTCAACATCATCTTTTATTATTGTTTTGATTGAGAGCCCCCTTGTGGCGGAATCTACATACTGTCCCTTTAATTCATATTAATGTGCATAAAACATCTGTAGACTAAGCATAAAAGTTTTAATATAGCTCAAAGTGTACAAACCATTCTTCAATATGAGAGTAATTAAAAGAGTTTGTCATAATTGGTCCTTTACTGCAGACAAACATTTGTGTTCCACATGAAGCAATAACTTTGCAGTTATCCTGAAAAGTAGAAGAATTATGGCATTCACAGACAAGTCCAAGAGAAACACCTATCAAATATGTATACCTTATATTTTACACTCAAGTCAAGATGTTTTCTGTCCCAAAATGTTTCTCAAAAATAGAAGCAGAAAGCAGCGTACTGTTACTTCAACTTTAGGCCTTTGTCGGAAAACACACATTCACGCATTCTTCTCTCTCCAATGTGTAAACACTTACACAAAGTAAGATGTCAGACAATTAGCCCTTACACCATTTGTCTTCTGCCCTATCCTCGTTTCCAGTTGGAGTCTGTCATTTTTCAGATCGGCCCCCCAAATCCCACTAGACAGAGCTCCCCACCTGTCCCATGACAAGTTTGATTCCTTATTTCTGCTCTTTGCACAGAACATTTACTCTAAAAGAATTGCATATTTCCTGGTCCTTTGCTTTGAACTAGCACCAAAACAATCTGTTTCTTATAATGGTAAGGAACAGGAAAAATGCCCCACAAGCGTTACACACAGTGGATGCGCAGAGATGTAAAATGAAGATGAAAATCCTATAGACAGTTTGCAATGCATGTGTCAGAGCGAAAGTTCATGTAATCTTGTCTTCCACGTTTCATCAACAGGACTCCTGAGCATGGTTTTGAATTTCTGAAAACTTTTTTTTTTTTTTTTTTTAATGAAGCATAATGTGTTTAACAGAGCTAACTTTTTTTTTTTTCTAAATAAGTGATGAAAAAAAGAGATATGAGGATGAAACACGTGTTGCTATCTTTTCAGATATGACAACAAACACAGCTGTGGTTAAAAAGAGGAATGCTGAATATCTACCAGGATGCCAGTGTGATATATTTATTAGTGAACCGGAGGCCTTGCTTGTGTGAAATAAATAATGGAGGCGAGTATTGAACATGAACGTTTTGCACACTTTTACTACAACTACTGATGTGTAACTGCTTGCCCCAATTGTGTGCAAATAATATTTTGAAAACCTTTTTATACTCTAAAATAAAGTTTAACTCAAATGCTTGCCTGACATGACCTGGTGTAAGCAACAGCAGAACCTGCATGAGGTGATTTTACTATGTTCTCTCATTTGCTCAGTAATGAGCAAATAGAGGAAAACAAGAACTTTAGATGTTGTTTATTTAGTTTTAATTTAAAACCTATAGACTGTTGGTCCTCCATGACAAATATAGTTACCTTACCTATATTGAAATATCAACAGAGAAAATTCAGGCTGCAGTAAACTCCTAACACATGGGAAGGAAACACAACAAAGCACAGACATCTTTTATTGGTTGTAATTCAAAGCCCCCCAAAAAGATGTCATCCAAGTTGCCAAGTCTCCTTTTGTTGTTCAGAGTGTCTCCGCTGGTCATTCCATCACTCTCTTTTTAGGACGAGCTCTTAACAGTGTTATCGAACAGTTTAAGTAAAACAGATCTGTTATCGTGTTCAGTTTCAGGTCCATCTTCATTTAGACTTTTTAAAGTTTGGGACAACCAAACAAGCTGAAACATACAAAGACAACACATGCCACACACACGGGTTGTTTTCATCAACTTTCACACACGCATTTGATATTTGACAACAGGTTCTTAATAACATTCCCTACAATTACATAAAAAAGGAACAACTCTATAAATGGAAATTATGTTATTTTTTCTTTTATTATATTTTCAAGTGCAAATTGGAGGACATTTAAGAGTAGCCAATTAACCTATGGTGAATGTTTTTGGATGTTTGGCAGGAAACCGGAGCGTCCCGGAGAAAAACCTGCAAAGGTTTGGGGAGAACAGACAAACTCCACACAGGAAGTTCCCCGCTGGTCAGCAGGTTCTTCCTGTGAGGCCACAGTGCTAATCACTGTAACCACCATGCCCCCATAAGATGACGTGTAGTTTTGATATGTCACCTTTTTCAATAAGCCTTATTACAGCTGACATTGTGACTTACTATGGTAAATCAAAATGTCAGCTGTGAAAAAGGTTTAGGGGGTTAGTTAGGGGGTTTCAAGGTTGGGGTGGAGGTGGGAGGGTCGAGGAAGAAGGTTCTTTTCTTTTCTTCCAGCGTTGAGGTTTTACGAGCCCCAGTGAGTGTCTGAATTGTTTCAGCTTGGACATCTGCTTCACTGGCTCTTGAGGCTTGTCTTCAGATGCTGCTGCACCCTCCTCCACAGGTTCCAGCTGCAATGTTTCTTCAGCTGGAGATCCCTCAGGTCCTGAAGTTACATCAGGGACGGTCACCTCCATGCACAGCTCATCTTGAGTCTCCTCGCGGCTGGCTCTCTTTCTTCTTGGGAGCATGTAGTCCTCCCTATTGGCCTTCAGTTCACTGGAAAGCTCCATGTTTTGTGAGGTGAGAAGAGTGATCTGTGTTTTGAGCCCCTCCACCTCTTGACATTGGATGCTCTCCTTCTCCATGAATAGCTGCTGCAGTCCACTGATCTCCTGCTCCATCTTTTGCTGGAGGGCACCATTTTTAGTCTTCAAATTCCAAATTAAAACCTGGCTCTCTGCAATTGTGTTGTAGAGAGACTTGTTTTCCGTCTCAAGCTCTCGCTGGTGGTTTTCAGTCTGCTGTTTCAGAGCGAGAACATCGGTTTGGTCTCTCTGGCTGAGCTCGTCCGTGGACACTCTTAACTTCTCCTGTTCTTGTTGGAGAAGCGTTGTCTTGTCCTTCTCTTGCTGGAGCTCAGCTGTGAACTTCTCTTGGCTGGCTTTATAAGCCACTTGCAGCTTCTTATACGCCTCCTCGGTGGTCTTCTGATTGCTGAGCTGACTTCTGAGGTTGTCCAGCTCAGTCTGGAACTTGATGTCCTTCTCAAAAGCAGCCTGCTGCAGGACAGCAATCTCCTCGGTGGCCTTCTGACAGAGGGTTTCCTGCTCAGCTCTCAAGGTCCAAATCAGCTGCTGGTCTTGGGACACTCTTTCTGCGTGAGCCTGGCTTTGCTGTTCCTTCTCGCGCAGAAGGGATTCCACCAGCTGATTGGCGGCAAGCTTGTCAGCTTCATACTTGAGCTTGAGCTCATGGTGTGAGACTTTGAGGTTGTCTACTTCACCTTGAAGGACATTGTTTTTCTCCTTCTCACCCTGGAGGTCAGCAGTGAACTTCTCAGTACTAACTAGGTGTGCCACCTTCAGCTCCTCATAGTCAGCATGAAGATCTTTCTTCTTCTTCTGCCTGTTGGTGTCATTCACCTTCTGGGCGATCTTAAATGCGGAGAGGGTCTCTTCGTTGCAGTACTTTTCCAGCCTCTCTAGCTCTCTTCTGGTGTCCTTTCCCCTGTTGATGTACATTTCTTTGAGGGCTTTCTGCTTTGCAAGATTTTCCTTTGACTCCTGCAGCTCTTGGATCATCAGGATTCTTTCGTTCTTCTCCTTGCAGCAGTGTTGCCTCTCTCTCTCCAACAGTTCAGTGAGCTGTCCCACATCCCGGCGGAGTCTTTCAAGCTCCATCTCTTTACCGTTGCCCTGCTGTCTGAAGTAAACAGTTCTGTTGTTCCCTCTTGGTTTGGTTGGTTGCTGCATTTTCTTTGGCTGGTTGTCGTAGACACAAAGAAATGCTGCTGTTAGAGTTTGAAGATTGTCTCTGATGAACAGAAATATCTAGACAAAGTCTTGCTTAGTGATCGTTGAGTAGTCTCTCTCTAAGTGCTGACACTTGTTGAAAGGAACAAAACGATGTGACTATCTGGACAGCAGCTGTCTTATTTAAAGACCTGATGATGTCATCAAAGACAAATAGAATGCAATCTGTCCTTTGAAAACTCAGAATGATTCTATTTCCCTGCGTGTTTACATTTAAAATCACAATATGTGATTCAAATGTAAAAACAAGGGCATTTGTATATTTTCAAAACCTATCACTCATACCAGTTTGACTGAAAACTTTATTTTATTGTGATAAGTCTTTCCTGTATCTTATGTCAAACATGCTGTATACATGAAATAATTGTTTTGTGTTTGTACAAATACCCCAGTATGGGTTTAAACACACAATATGTAGATATTTATTACAATGTTCACATAAAGATATCGAAATTAATAAAAAATGCAGGCTATTAAAACAATGTTATATATATTTTTGTTGAGTACTTACATTCCCTCAAATATTTCCAACAGTTATCAAAGCCAGAGAACTCCCATGGTTCCCAGCAAGCCTCAACATCATCTTTTATTATTGTTTTGATTGAGAGCCCCCTTGTGGCGGAATCTACATACTGTCCCTTTAATTCATATTAATGTGCATAAAACATCTGTAGACTAAGCATAAAAGTTTTAATATAGCTCAAAGTGTACAAACCATTCTTCAATATGAGAGTAATTAAAAGAGTTTGTCATAATTGGTCCTTTACTGCAGACAAACATTTGTGTTCCACATGAAGCAATAACTTTGCAGTTATCCTGAAAAGTAGAAGAATTATGGCATTCACAGACAAGTCCAAGAGAAACACCTATCAAATATGTATACCTTATATTTTACACTCAAGTCAAGATGTTTTCTGTCCCAAAATGTTTCTCAAAAATAGAAGCAGAAAGCAGCGTACTGTTACTTCAACTTTAGGCCTTTGTCGGAAAACACACATTCACGCATTCTTCTCTCTCCAATGTGTAAACACTTACACAAAGTAAGATGTCAGACAATTAGCCCTTACACCATTTGTCTTCTGCCCTATCCTCGTTTCCAGTTGGAGTCTGTCATTTTTCAGATCGGCCCCCCAAATCCCACTAGACAGAGCTCCCCACCTGTCCCATAACAAGTTTGATTCCTTATTTCTGCTCTTTGCACAGAACATTTACTCTAAAAGAATTGCATATTTCCTGGTCCTTTGCTTTGAACTAGCACCAAAACAATCTGTTTCTTATAATGGTAAGGAACAGGAAAAATGCCCCACAAGCGTTACACACAGTGGATGCGCAGAGATGTAAAATGAAGATGAAAATCCTATAGACAGTTTGCAATGCATGTGTCAGAGCGAAAGTTCATGTAATCTTGTCTTCCACGTTTCATCAACAGGACTCCTGAGCATGGTTTTGAATTTCTGAAAACTTTTTTTTTTTTTTTTTTAAATGAAGCATAATGTGTTTAACAGAGCTAACTTTTTTTTTTTTTCTAAATAAGTGATGAAAAAAAGAGATATGAGGATGAAACACGTGTTGCTATCTTTTCAGATATGAAAACAAACACAACTGTGGTTAAAAAGAGGAATGCTGAATATCTACCAGGATGCCAGTGTGATATATTTATTAGTGAACTGGAGGCCTTGCTTGTGTGAAATAAATAATGGAGGCGAGTATTGAACATGAACGTTTTGCACACTTTTACTACAACTACTGATGTGTAACTGCTTGCCCCAATTGTGTGCAAATAATATTTTGAAAACCTTTTTATACTCTAAAATAAAGTTTAACTCAAATGCTTGCCTGACATGACCTGGTGTAAGCAACAGCAGAACCTGCATGAGGTGATTTTACTATGTTCTCTCATTTGCTCAGTAATGAGCAAATAGAGGAAAACAAGAACTTTAGATGTTGTTTATTTAGTTTTAATTTAAAACCTATAGACTGTTGGTCCTCCATGACAAATATAGTTACCTTACCTATATTGAAATATCAACAGAGACAATTCAGGCTGCAGTAAACTCCTAACACATGGGAAGGAAACACAACAAAGCACAGACATCTTTTATTGGTTGTAATTCAAAGCCCCCCAAAAAGATGTCATCCAAGTTGCCAAGTCTCCTTTTGTTGTTCAGAGTGTCTCCGCTGGTCATTCCATCACTCTCTTTTTAGGACGAGCTCTTAACAGTGTTATCTAACAGTTTAAGTAAAACAGATCTGTTATCGTGTTCAGTTTCAGGTCCATCTTCATTTAGACTTTTTAAAGTTTGGGACAACCAAACAAGCTGAAACATACAAAGACAACACATGCCACACACACGGGTTGTTTTCATCAACTTTCACACACGTATTTGATATTTGACAACAGGTTCTTAATAACATTCCCTACAATTACATAAAAAAGGAACAACTCTATAAATGGAAATTATGTTATTTTTTCTTTTATTATATTTTCAAGTGCAAATTGGAGGACATTTAAGAGTAGCCAATTAACCTATGGTGAATGTTTTTGGATGTTTGGCAGGAAACCGGAGCGTCCCGGAGAAAAACCTGCAAAGGTTTGGGGAGAACAGACAAACTCCACACAGGAAGTTCCCCGCTGGTCAGCAGGTTCTTCCTGTGAGGCCACAGTGCTAATCACTGTAACCACCATGCCCCCATAAGATGACGTGTAGTTTTGATATGTCACCTTTTTGAATAAACCTTATTACAGCTGACATTGTGACTTACTATGGTAAATCAAAATGTCAGCTGTGAAAAAGGTTTAGGGGGTTAGTTAGGGGGTTTTAAGGTTGGGGTGGAGGTGGGAGGGTCGAGGAAGAAGGTTCTTTTCTTTTCTTCCAGCGTTGAGGTTTTACGAGCCCCAGTGAGTGTCTGAATTGTTTCAGCTTGGACATCTGCTTCACTGGCTCTTGAGGCTTGTCTTCAGATGCTGCTGCACCCTCCTCCACAGGTTCCAGCTGCAATGTTTCTTCAGCTGGAGATCCCTCAGGTCCTGAAGTTACATCAGGGACGGTCACCTCCATGCACAGCTCATCTTGAGTCTCCTCGCGGCTGGCTCTCTTTCTTCTTGGGAGCATGTAGTCCTCCCTATTGGCCTTCAGTTCACTGGAAAGCTCCATGTTTTGTGAGGTGAGAAGAGTGATCTGTGTTTTGAGCCCCTCCACCTCTTGACATTGGATGCTCTCCTTCTCCATGAATAGCTGCTGCAGTCCACTGATCTCCTGCTCCATCTTTTGCTGGAGGGCACCATTTTTAGTGTTCAAATTCCAAATTAAAACCTGGCTCTCTGCAATTGTGTTGTAGAGAGACTTGTTTTCCGTCTCAAGCTCTCGCTGGTGGTTTTCAGTCTGCTGTTTCAGAGCGAGAACATCGGTTTGGTCTCTCTGGCTGAGCTCGTCCGTGGACACTCTTAACTTCCCCTGTTCTTGTTGGAGAAGCGTTGTCTTGTCCTTCTCTTGCTGGAGCTCAGCTGTGAACTTCTCTTGGCTGGCTTTATAAGCCACTTGCAGCTTCTTATACGCCTCCTCGATGGGCTTCTGATTGCTGAGCTGACTTCTGAGGTTGTCCAGCTCAGTCTGGAACTTGATGTCCTTCTCAAAAGCAGCCTGCTGCAAGACAGCAATCTCCTCGGTGGCCTTCTGACAGAGGGCTTCCTGCTCAGCTCTCAAGGTCCAAATCAGCTGCTGGTCTTGGGACACTCTTTCTACGTGAGCCTGGCTTTGCTGTTCCTTCTCACGCAGAAGGGATTCCACCAGCTGATTGGCGGCGAGCTTGTCAGCTTCATACTTGAGCTTGAGCTCATGGTGTGAGACTTTGAGGTTGTCTACTTCACCTTGAAGGACATTGTTTTTCTCCTTCTCACCCTGGAGGTCAGCAGTGAACTTCTCAGTACTAACTAGGTGTGCCACCTTCAGCTCCTCATAGTCAGCATGAAGATCTTTCTTCTTCTTCTGCCTGGTGGTGTCATTCACCTTCTGGGCGATCTTAAATGCGGAGAGGGTCTCTTCGTTGCAGTACTTTTCCAGCCTCTCTAGCTCTCTTCTGGTGTCCTTTCCCCTGTTGATGTACATTTCTTTGAGGGCTTTCTGCTTTGCAAGATTTTCCTTTGACTCCTGCAGCTCTTGGATCATCAGGATTCTTTCGTTCTTCTCCTTGCAGCAGTGTTGCCTCTCTCTCTCCAACAGTTCAGTGAGCTGCCCCACATCCCGGTGGAGTCTTTCAAGCTCCATCTCTTTACCGTTGCCCTGCTGTCTGAAGTAGACAGTTCTGTTGTTCCCTCTTGGTTTGGTTGGTTGCTGCATTTTCTTTGGCTGGTTGTCGTAGACACAAAGAAATGCTGCTGTTAGAGTTTGAAGATTGTCTCTGATGAACAGAAATATCTAGACAAAGTATTGCTTAGTGATCGTTGAGTAGTCTCTCTCTAAGTGCTGGCACTTGTTGAAAGGAACAAAACGATGTGACTATCTGGACAGCAGCTGTCTTATTTAGAGACCTGATGATGTCATCAAAGACAAATAGAATGCAATCTGTCCTTTGAAAACTCATAATGGTTCTATTTCCCTGCGTGTTTACATTTAAAATCACAATATGTGATTCAAATGTAAAAACAAGGGCATTTGTATATTTTCAAAACCTATCACTCATACCAGTTTGACTGAAAACTTTATTTTATTGTGATAAGTCTTTCCTGTTTCTTATGTCAAACATGTTGTATACATGAAATAATTGTTTTGTGTTTGTACAAATACCCCAGTATGGGTTTAAACACACAATATGTAGATATTTATTACAATGTTCACATAAAGATATCAAAATTAATAAAAAATGCAGGCTATTAAAATAATGTTATATATATTTTTGTTGAATACTTACATTCCCTCAAATATTTCCAACAGTTATCAAAGCCAGAGAACTCCCATGGTTCCCAGCAAGCCTCAACATCATCTTTTATTATTGTTTTGATTGAGAGACCCCTTGTGGCGGAATCTACATACTGTCCCTTTAATTCATATTAATGTGCATAAAACATCTGTAGACTAAGCATAAAAGTTTTAATATAGCTCAAAGTGTACAAACCATTCTTCAATATGAGAGTAATTAAAAGAGTTTGTCATAATTGGTCCTTTACTGCAGACAAACATTTGTGTTCCACATGAAGCAATAACTTTGCAGTTATCCTGAAAAGTATAAGAATTATGGCATTCACAGACAAGTCCAAGAGAAACACCTATCAAATATGTGTACCTTATATTTTACACTCAAGTCAAGATGTTTTCTGTCCCAAAACGTTTCTCAAAAATAGAAGCAGAAAGCAGCGTACTGTTACTTCAACTTTAGGCCTTTGTCGGAAAACACACATTCACGCATTCTTCTCTCTCCAATGTGTAAACACTTACACAAAGTAAGATGTCAGACAATTAGCCCTTACACCATCTGTCTTCTGCCCTATCCTCGTTTCCAGTTGGAGTCTGTCATTTTTCGATTCCACCAGCAAACAGATCGGCCCCCCCAAATCCCACTAGACAGAGCTCCCCACCTGTCCCATGACAAGTTTGATTCCTTATTTCTGCTCTTTGCACAGAACATTTACTCTAAAAGAATTGCATATTTCCTGGTCCTTTGCTTTGAACTAGCACCAAAACAATCTGTTTCTTATAATGGTAAGGAACAGGAAAAATGCCCCACAAGCGTTACACACAGTGGATGCGCAGAGATGTAAAATGAAGATGAAACTGTTATCGCTGCAGCCATGTCAACTCAAGTCAACTTTATGTTTCATCGCTGCCAAAATCAGAAACAATGTCAGAGCAGAGCAACAGCACTGCAGCGTCACGATAGCTTTGGGTCTAAAGACACAAGACTATGGACTCCCAGCATGCCCATCTAAAATCTGATTAAGGAAAGCTTTGTTGCGTGACATTCCTTCCATCTCTACTGAAATCCAAATTGAAGGCGAAGATCATTTCGATGGTTTTTGACCCAGATCAAGCTGTAGAATCAGAAGGAAAAACTGCACCAAGTATAAAAGAAATGTCTTTTCCTTTTGGAGTAAAATATAGGACCTTGTGAATTTTATTAATAGAGGAAAGCGTTTAAGTGGCTTTTTCAATCTTAGAAAACAGAGTTCATAGAGATTGGAGTTGGGGGGGTGGTTCACTTCTTAGTTTCAGGTTGGATTCCATGTGTGAGCAACCCTGAACACGTTTTAACTGTGTGTAGAGATCAGCTGATGTTGCACTGAGGATCCACATTTGTTTTGTTAACAAATCATTAATGATGTCAGATACATTTTGCCTCCAGATTTACATTAATGCATTATGTAGGAAGTTTTAGTTTGCACTGTGGTTGAGATAAGTGTTTTTCTTTTTACATTTTAAAATTAGGACTATGATAATATTCAAAAACAATCTTAAAAACAATGAATATAATATAAATTAGGGGCATTTTTTTTATTATCAGGAAGTCTTGAACGGTGACAAACCTTTGAACCAGTCACATGCATCAGTGTTGTCATGTTTCTCTCCAATGACCAGGATGCACCAGTCTCACTTGTTCAGATAACAGACACCTGGTCTTGATCAGATCAGACATCAGTCTTCAGATTCAATAATCAGCATGCCTCACCGCGTAGAATGGAGCCTGAGATCATTCTTCAGTGTGGAAGAAGGCAAAAGTTCTTAACTTTGTGAAACAAAATGTAACAGCTTTGCAGGAACTGCAAGGACCAGTAGAACTTATAATTGAACTTGTCCATCTTGTAACTTGTAATACCTCCACACAGCTGACACTTTAGCTCTTTCCATGCTTGTGTGGTTGATTCCTTCAGCAAAATGTCCACCAAGCATGCTGCTTACACGTGACATACAAATGCATAGAGCCCATTATCTGCTCAATTTTCACCATGCAGGATCCTGTTATTTCAGTCAGTATTGAATGAACATCCAATATAAGATATAGGAGCATAAATCTACCAAAGTGTGAAACAATTAAAGAAATGTAAGACTTTTAACCACATTTTACCCTCTCTTTTTTTAGATTCACTTTTTGTCTTTTTCCTTTATTTGATATGACAGTGGATAGAGTAGGAAACCAGGGAGAGAGAGCAAGTGGGGAACAACAACGCAGGAAAGGAGCCACAGGACGGACTCGAACCCTGGCTGTCCGCTTGGAGGACTCTAGTATCTATATATTCAATTCAATTCATTTCAGTTGTATTTGCTAGCACATTTCATACTAATGTGCTTTTCAGAAGAAAAAAAAAACACAAACTCAATCAAAAAAAAAAAAAAAATACATTCAAAAGCACATTTTAAATTCAAAACACATTTAATAAAGGACCCTGAACCATCCCATACAACACTTACACCAAGAGCGGAACAAACTGGACCATACACCAACCATACATATGTACACTCAAAGACGAACACACACACACACACACATATACAAAGACTAAACTATAGCAGCCAAAGGCACCTGAGAAAAGCAATGTTTTAAGACCGCTCTACAGAGCGATTTCTACAGACCTAAGGTCAGCAGGCTGTTTGTTCCAGTGAACGGCACCATGGTGACTAAATGCACCTTCACCAGATTTTAGTTTTGCCTATAACCGCTAGGCCATCTGCGCCCCAACACCCTCTCTTTTTAGTACAGGAAAAAACTGGCTGTGGTCTAAATATTGTCAGGCAA
The DNA here is from genome assembly GCF_963584025.1 of Labrus mixtus. Classification (NCBI taxonomy): domain Eukaryota; kingdom Metazoa; phylum Chordata; class Actinopteri; order Labriformes; family Labridae; genus Labrus; species Labrus mixtus. Next base: position 13,567,260 of record NC_083631.1, read on the forward strand.
CGCTGAGGTGCAGCAGAGCGAGGGGGCGGGGGGGGTCCAATTGTTTTAATTCTTGTTCCACACATCATCCATGAGCCAATGACCACTTTGTTCTGAGATGATTAGGTGATTAATAATTCAGACTCGCATATCAAGATGGAGTTGCATAATTCAGAATGGCATAGGGCTACAAGTTGATTGGACAGTCTTTGCCTAGATAAGCTTTAAACCCTCTTTATAATACGTTAATACTAAACATGTCACTGTTTTTCTCTGTATTAACAGCACGATGAGGTTTTTTAATTGATGTGTTTGCATCTATATAGAACAAGTCGTCTGTTTTCACATGTAGGAAAAAGAGAATGTAGTCACAAAAAAAGCGGGGGTGTAATAATGGACAGACAAAAAAAAACGAAATTCATACCTTCTCATTAGCTGATTCATAGGAAACATGATATTAAGATCCATCTATTATAGACTCTTGGAGTGTTTACAGCGCCTGATAAGTGGTCTTTCTGGTCTTCAAAGGATTGCTGATGATGATAATGAAGAATTATTATTCATGAGCGGCAGAGGCTTTTATGCTGTACTCGTGTTTAAAGGGTTTGATAAAGAGCTGCCACTTTTGGGGCATAATGTTTAACAGCTTTCCGTGTTAAGTATTGCAGTTACTAATAAAGTATAGATAGTTAATCAAAAAGGAGAAAAAATTTGCTCCTCCTCCTCTTCTTCTACAACACACATCTATTTAAAACTCTCTGTCCAAGGTTGGCAGACATTTTTCTTTGTTGCTTGAACCTTTCAAACTAAAAAGTCTGATAAATAACCCGGAGGAAAATCTGCATTTGCCGTCACAATGTTATCATAAGGGTATCGGCGTTCAGCTCCCATCTGTATTCATTTTCCACACTTGTTCGTAAATGTCAGGCTTCGATCTGGGGATGCAAAATGGTGCCCCAGAGTGCAACCTGCGCTGTTTTTGTCCTCCGACACCGCCGTTTTGTTTTTTCCCTTGTCTCTTTAACCCTCCTCCCACAACCATCCCTCACCCTGTTCGCATAAATGTTCCTGACATTTTCCTGCAGGTCTTTCAGCAAACCTCGAGGAAAGTAAAGCAAAGACCGAGAGGAGATACAGCTTGATTATTCACTGACATGTGTCCTTTTGTGCGATAGTGCAAGGGAGGCGGAAACAATGCATCTGGAACTTTTTCCGGGCAGACTTTTGGTGCGTCATGGCGAGATGCACTCCAATATCACGTTTGAACAGGCACAAATATTTCTACAGCATGTGTCACTTAAAAACTCCCACCATGTTTCCTAAAGCACTCGGTTGTTTGCATGGAAATTTCCCCGAGCCATTATGTCAAATTGCTTTGCCAAAACATCGACATCATAAACCTGAAAAATGGTACCCATGCACAGTCGTCACAGCGTCCCGAGATTTAAGATTCATTTATTTGTGGAGATGGTTAAATTATCATCAGAATAGTAGTCATTACTTGGTGCCAGTGAACGCCTGCTTGGCTCGGTCTGGTTACATTCAGGAACAGGCTCAGGGAATAATGAATGTTGTCAGACTGGCAATTCTTTTTGGCAACTCAGGTCAGGCCACAGAATGAATAACCTGATGGTAATAATGATATATTTATTATCGTTTCTTTAATTTCCTGTCAATTTCAGATCTCCAACAAATGAGAGAGACAGTTAGGTTTTTGTTTTTTTTACTGAAATCAAAATCCAAAAGGAAGCATTCTGTTTGTTAAACGTGTCACATTTAAGTGTATCGTTGCATTGAAACATTTGCTATATTGCATTTGAAATTATGATTTTTTCCTGTATCTCTCCAAACCTTGTGCAAAATCCCCTTAAGATTGTCACTCTGATGTCTATTAGACGGATTGAGTCATTTATCTCAAATCATTTCACCTCAGTGTGTGATTGAGTTTTATAAACACAAATTTAGTATGTTCTTAATTGTTGCGACTGTTGCAAATTGTTCGTTTTGTATCTCGACATCGTTGTAAATGAGGGGAACCTCAAGGATTCTCGAGGCTTAAATAAAGGTTGATGATGATGATGAAACCTCAGCAGTGAAACAGTCTTAATCAAATCATGCACAAGTAGATTTTAATTCATTTGGTTTCAAAAACAAGGCATGAACGGTTTTTTTTTAGTCTTCTGCAGCCCTTTGACATCACAGCAAAGTGTCAGAGCACACAAGAAGAGGAGGATAATGAGCAAAAATATTATTTATAATAAACTGTAAAAAACCTACTGTGGTGCGTGTTTGATTTGCAAGTACTACATGATTAAGGCGACACTAAGTGGCAGATGATTCTACCAATCTTCATCTTCATAATTTGATGATAAATTACCTCTTAAATTGCCTCAAGGTGACGAGAAAACCGAGGAGCCTCGTGATAATTCAGATGTTTCACCAGCTTATATTGACATATATTGTTAAACACAGGTAGAAAAAGTGTTGCATGATGGGATATCACTATGTGTCTCCTTTAATGTCCTGATAGGATTGTATAAAAGTGTATTATACAAATATATATTCAGCTGAAAAAAATACAAAGTGACGCAGTTCAAAGAGGTTTTTTGTGCAGCAGATTTTGTTCAAAACTCAGGCCGACAAGAGAGAAATCTGAATTTAAAATGTGCAGCTCTCCGACAGTTTTTCTCTCTTAATTCACTAATATTTACATCTGAACCTGCAGCTGGCCAGAGAAGAATGAATTAACCTGTGGATGAATCATCATTCAGCCTGAGCCCAAGTGCTCAGCCACAGTGGAATTTACATAAATCCCACAGTCATTTTAGGATCATTTAAATCCAAATAGCAAAGGGCTGAATAATCAACAAGTAATGAGAAGTAAAATTGGTCATCTGTTCGCATCTTTCATGATCAGCTTCATCAACAGGCATGTCTGCTCCCCATTCACTGCAAACAATCATCTTTAGAGGTCAGTCCCTTTCTACGCAGTTAATCTTATCGAGAGGCATGAATGTTTCAGTTCACACAGTATTACTCATCACAGCCGAGACAGAGAGGCTAAATATTCATGTATTCATGTGAGCCAGCTCGTCTTTTGCTAAGATAAATGCAAATTTAGTGCAGATTAATCTCTCTAATTTTCATTTTGTAGAATGATCAGACTTAAAATGTCAATTAAAGGATCATCTGTTTCCATTACCATCGATAGTTCATCAGTAATTGCAATGAATTTTCTTTTTAATGAGTTAAGATTATCCAGTTATTAAATGATAAATCAACTACAATGAACATGTAGTCAGATTGAAAAAGAAAAGCCAGGAAATCTTTTTTTTTTTTTTGGATACACGGGCAATCCTCAGTTGAAAAAGAAAACTTCCATGAGGTTCTTTTTTTCTAGTTCTTCCTGAACCAAAGAAGAATTCAAAGTCATGATCACCTCTTCAGGCTTAGAGCTGTGAATGGCAGGGGCAACTAGGTTAAATTAGACTAGACTAGGTGATTAGGAAAGTGGAACTCGCCAATGGGGGCCAAAACAACGGGGAGGGCACCCAACAATTATGAACATATGCTCATATGGCTTCATTGTTTTTAAACTTTCTATTGTAATCCTCGTCTGTAGCAAAGGACAATCCATTTAAAGACAATTCTTTGTAGCTACAGCATTGTTAGAGCCTCGGTTGGGTTGGGTTGGGTCCTGTAAATAAAATCCTTTCCAAAGACAAACGAGTGAACACGACTTTCTCGTTCTAATTCTTTTTGGAATACTGAAATTATGCTGTGCAGCTTTAGCAGCTTCGCTTGCTGATGAATGAAGCAAACTAAGCCGTTCATCCTGACACATTTGCATCATACAGCAGGAGGGATGAGCATCTTGTTTACTTGACTTTAACTCATGTAATCATTTGTTCAGTGTAGAGTCAGGAAAATGTGTATATTTGTATTATCTGGCAAACATGTTTATGTGGCAATATTTGTGTAACTGGTATTTATGTTAAACGAAATAAACTCATTACTGACACGAACCACAATGAATAATTGGCTGTTATTCACTTCTTGGTACATGAGGTTGCCATCCCCCATCTCTCTTTCTCTTGGACATAATGAAGGTATCAAATGTACAATACATGAGGAAAAGTCCAATTAATATATCAATTTATATGTTGCAAAAACATTTCTATTTCTGCATCACATGAAGTTTTGAGTGAAGAGGGCCCATTGAGACTGCATATGCACTGGGTCCAAATATATTACATACATGAGGTTGTTTGATATTTGAATCCCTGTTGAGATTTTTTGAGACGTCACATATGACATGTGTATTCCATAATACAGCTCTGATAGACTCATCATCTTATTTCATCAGCAGCTGATCTGCACTCTGGTCAGAGCAGAATCACATTACTCTGAACGAGCACAGAGACAATCAAAATAATAAAAAAATAAAAAAAAACAAATAAACGCTGTTTGCCCGACTTCTCTGAGCACTGATTGAAAAAAAATATATGAAAAAGAAAATGTGTCTACTATGACTGAGGATATTTTCCAAGCAAAGGGACATATCTCCTCTGTCAGAGAGCAAAGCCAGTCAACACTCGCAGGCTGCCAAGCTCCGGCATCATCCCACTTCCCATTAGTCATGCTGGATGTGACTCTTATGTGTTAGGTTTTCCCTTCATAAGCCCTCAATGAGAGAATGATTACATATTTCTACATGGCTGGCAGTGCACATTATTAGCATAAGCAGTACTGGTAAATGACATGCTGTAAGAAAGCAAACAGCAGACTGACAGTAGAACAAACACTGTGGGGCAAACAATAACTGGAGAGAAGACACAGCAACGGGCTCTTGAGGAATATCACTCCGCTGATTCCTGCACACGTTTACATATTACTGCTTCACTGCTGCTACTGTGTTAAGTGTGCAGGGATAAGAAATCTGCACCGACAGTATGTGATGTGTCTGTGCCTGCAGCTGTGATGCTTACCGATGCCTCAACAGTGCCACCTTTTGTTCAAAGATAAAGTAAGCCTCTTGATTCATGTCCACAACAAACACAGTGCACACTTGAGTATCCAGAAAACATCTATATTTTTAATTTGAGGGGACACATGTGAAAAAAAACAGGCGACTACAATCTCTTCTCTTGCTTTCTGTACATTCCAGCTAAGAAATACCTCTCAGCCGAGTCCTTTCTGCTCGCGTTTGGCTTCAAAGTCCGAACACTTCCGAACACAGCGGAGAGCTTGTCCTGGAGTTCATGAGCGAGGATCCCGTCCCAGTATTTGCAAAGCAGGGACCCCCCCGGCTGTAAGATCTTCCCAGCCAAGTCGATCAAAGACAAACACATCAAGATCAGTTTCTCGTGGTCCATGTCTCTGAAACCGCTGGCGTTGGGCGCCATGTCGCTGAGGATGACGTGCGCCTGGCTGCGTGGGAGCAGCTCCAGCAGCTTTGCGTGCGTGGCGGGGTCCGTGACATCATGACTAGACAGGAAGTGGGCACCGTCCAGAGATGGGATGTTCAGCAGATCGATGCCAATCACGGCACCACGTGGTAAGTCTGGGTCTGCAAAGCAGCGAACAGTTAGGGGACGTTTCTGTGGGATGTGAACGTGTTAATGTGTTACTTCCTTCATACCTGATGCATCACAGGCTGACGCGGCTATGTGGTTATGCAACACAAACACACAGGTGAGTAACTGCTGCCACACAAAGCAGAGGGTTTTATAATATAGCATTTCATATTTGGATAACTGGAGCCCCATCCTTTAATTGAAAGCCTGTAAGACGTTATATTTTTACCTGTTTATACAAAGGAATACATCTTCTAAATGAATCAATGTCTTAAAAATGTTCTTCATCAAGCTTTTCAGAAGATAACAGTATAACACGTGTGTTCTTTTAAAGCTGTATGAGTTTGGTTTGGATTAATTGAGATGTGCCTGAGAGAACAAAAAGACTGAAAAAAGTCACTATTTACTATTAAAGGCTGGTTTCAAAGTAAAAAAGACGTTCAGTCTCTTCAGGTGATTGATTTTACAGTGTTTCTGTATTTTAACAGTTACATTGGTTATATTTCTTATAATTTAAGGGATTTAAGTGTTCTTATGTGCATTTTATATCCAGTGTTTCCCCTAGGTTTACAGCGTTGGGGGGGTGGGGACAAGCCGACATGCCGACATGCCGAGACGGCGACACAACGACACAAACACTTGAAGGAATCTTGGTGTTCATGTGTTACTTTGACAGCTGATAGAAAATGACAGCTGTCCTTTTCTATCGTAAAGGTAACCTTAAATGACTTCTTTCCCTGATTTCCGACTCTATCCACTATCATATCTCTACAATAAAGGCCCAAAAAGCCCAAAAATGAATCTTTAAAAAAAAAACAAAAAAAACTTGAGCGTTGTAATGGTAGGGGAAACACTGTATATCTTCAGTAAAGTAACTTTAATGTCTGTCTGTGTAAAAATGTCCCACTCCCCATCCATTCATATAAACTGTGGATTACAAATTATTTAGGGCAGAAATTCTAAGCTTTTACATAATGATGTGTCTCAACATGATAAGACAATAAAGTCGATCAAACCATTTAGATATGATCCACCTTTATGAGCAATAAGTTGATGTAGCCTTTTAAATAGTGCTTTATAGTTGTTCCCTAATTTACAGCCTACATAAAGAACCCCATACACATGTAAATACACATAGGTACATGGCAACCAGGTGGTCGAGAGGACACTGGTCCAAATAAGGTAATACCAAATTGTAAAATATGGAGGAACAGGAATTATGATAACTGTTGAAGAACTGGACACATGGTTCACTTGTATCTTAAGATGATTATTAATGTGCACTATAATTTAGGACTTTTGTAATAAGACGAGTCAAAGGCCCTGCAATAATTATGAGTTTTATTTTAAAAGCACATAGGGAAAATACAATAGGACACTTTAAGATATTTCCAGATTTACCTAAGAAAGCAAAGACCTTTATCATTCAATGTTGGTTTCTAAGTTCCACAGCTCTTTTTGTTAAACAGTAAGTGAGGTGGATTTATGATCCCAGTCTCTCTATCACAGCCTAAAACAACACCTTAATGTAACAGACTGCTGCACTGGTTTTGCATCACACTGTTTATTTGTGCACCCATGTGTGTAGCTTCCTGTCTCACCTGTCCCGGCTGAGTTGACCCTCTGGACTGCCACTTGGCTCCAGGCTCCTGGTGCCGCTCCGCAGTCCACCACGCTGCATCCGGGCTTTAAAATCCGAAACTTGTCATCTATCTCCAGCAGCTTGAAGGCGCTCCTGCAGCGGAAGTGTTGTTGGTGAGAAGCTTTGACATACGGGTCTTTGAGCTGCCGCTGCATCCAGCGCTGCTCAGCAGGAGTTTTACTCTTCGTCTTTTTCATTAAACACAAGGAGGAGTGCAGAGACCTCCTCTGCAAAGAAAAACACCACATTGTTTTGACTGTACGGGGTCATGTGTACCGTGCACATAACTGCGCTTGCGCAGAAATACAATTTACAACTTGCCATTGGTCAGAGACTGCGTAACACCTTAACATGTCTCCCAAATGGAAGATTGTTAAAAATAGTTCCTACCTGGGATGAGTTTCCTGCTCAACAACAGGGAATTTAAAACTGTTTGTTATAAATATATGACATCCCTCCTATATTTTCTGTTTTTTAATGCATAAAATGCAGCAAGGACGACGTGGTTTACGGTTAATTCAGGCGGGTGGTTTAATAGGAAGACACACGTTTCTAGTAGAACATATTTGGAGGGAACACCTTTTAACTGATTTATAAATGATGTGATGGCCATGGGTGACTCCAGTCTGACGTAGATTAGACCAAGCCATGACTTTAGGCATCAGCGCGTCTTGTGACGTCACGTGATCTGTACTGCGGCGCGCGGGATTCACTCAACCTGCGGTGTGTGTCGTGTACTACACTGACTGCTTCCTATCTTCTGTCACTTCTCAGATTTGGTTAATTTTGGGGCAGAAATTGAACAGGCAAGCATGTGCAAAGTCAAAAATAACTCCAACAGTCTACGTTGACGTCATACATGATTTACATTTTTGTTTCTGTATCGTTAAGTCTCATTTTCTTGCGTCGACAGGTGACAATGTTGAGCCCAAAGCTGCTGACCCTGGTGCTGGTGGTCCGGCCCGGCAGAGTGCTGCTCGGCATGAAGAAGAGGGGGTTCGGGGCGGGGAAGTACAACCTGGAGAAACCATTGAAGATGCTGCGAGAAGGTAGACACAGCAATCAATGCCAGAAGAGTTTTGATTTATTTTCTTACAGTTTTTAGACGATATCTTACAAGAAGAAACAAATATTCATTGTCCATGTTTTAGCTGCACACAAACATTTTTATTGCTGCTTTGGTTTTGCTTTGTGGCATGCCTTGAAAGATATCTTTTAACCACTTACATACAATAATAACATAACACACAATACATGGGGCTGTTTGTATTTTAGCATACACTAAAAAAGTTCATCTTTATCACCTTAAGGTCAAGCCACAAGTCTGGACGATGTGCAACACAATTTGTTCCAAAACATGGAAGGAAGTCAGACCTGGTCTCATTCTATTTTCTCTCAAATATGTTAAAAAGACCTCTTTGTGACAAGACTATTAAAAGGCCCAATAAATCAGCAAATTCTCACAAGCCTTTTCTTAACTCCTTTAAAACTTATTCCATCCGGAGAGGTGGACAGTTATCAATATTTGAGGAAACACCAAACAACCCTTTTTCTTTGTCACATAAAAATGATTTGTTGTGATCACCTTGATGACAAATTCACAAAATGGGAAATATGAATAATATATTAATAAAAATAGATTCCTTGTCTAGGAAGCACTGATGTTATCCATTCACTGTCGTCTCTGCTTTTAGTGCCCGTGTGAAGTGCACAGTGGGTTGACTCTTAAAGTACACAATATCAAATATTAATCAGACGTTTTCCTTTTTAGAGAGCTGCAAGAAGAAAGTGGACTGACGGTGGATGATCTGAAGAAGGTGGGAAACATCAAATTTGAATTTGCTGGGGAAACCGAGCTCCTGGACGTCCATGTTTTCAGAGCCGATGATTATAATGGAGAACCAACAGAGTCAGAGGGTAGGTACCTAACAGCACCGCACAGAGCTGTGAGCATCTAGTGGTGAAGTCCAGCTTTTTTTTAAACGTTTTTTTGTTATCCATAATCCCAAGTATCAAGTAATATGGAACAAACTGAAATCCTGCTGTTTTTGCACTTTTTCTTCCCCCAAATATTAACCAACTTTACCTCAATTTTTACTCCAAACTTATGTCTGTTTTATTACATTTAAGATAACAAAAATCAAACACTTTTATTCCAGGTTTTGTGTAAGGATATCACATTAAAAACAAAATAATCCGCACAGATCCTTCTGAAAATCCTCTGAAAGGATTGAAACTGTTTCCTGCAAAACTAACTTTTTCACAGACGTGGCTGTGAGCAAGCGGAGCATATTAGCAAAGGGCAGAAATCTATAAGTGCTCTCTGAGTGCTAAAGTTTAAAGACAATAAATACACAAAGGGAGAGAAGAGGCCCTGGGCTGAAAGAATGCAGAGACCTGCAGTGATCTGTGTTTCCTGTGAGTTAAGTTTAGGGTCAACAGGGTGAAGCTGGGAGACACACAGCAAAGCGCAGGAGGAGTTAGAAATTAGCATGCGGGAGTCTGGAGGCCAGGGAAAGTCAAACAGTCGAGAGCTGAAGAGATAAAAAAAGAAGGAAGAGGATGGAATGAAAAGTTATTGAGGAAGAGAGAAAGCAGAGCTGCTAACCATGATTTGAAAATAGAAAAAGCAACAGCTGAACATTTGTGGAGACATTTCCTCGTTTTATAATACTTTTTTTAATACACCATCAATGGAGCCCAGCAGGGAAACCTAGACGGATTTTAGTATCAAATTATTCTAACTTTGTGAGATTCACACTTTGATTTGTTCATCAGGAGCTTCATATTAGCTGAGAGGAATTAAGAGAATAGATGTTTTCCTCCAAATGTATTCCATTGGTGTTTAGAAAGCAACTCCTCATGTAGTGTACATGTGAGAGTTAAAAGAGAAAAACAGAATTAAACTGAGTTGGTAATGTTTTTTTCTTTTCTAGAAAACATCATTTTACTTGACAGAGATAATATTGCGATAATTACTTTATATGTTTGTAAGCCCTTATGCAAACTGAATTGCTATAATACAGGCTCAAAGTTAAAGATAAGTGAACTAAAAGGTTTTTCAGTCAATGGTGAAGATCTCAAAAAAAGTGTCTAAATCATCATAAAAAGCATCTGAATACTCTAGGTCTCATGATTATTTC